>NC_073305.1:188570476-188870476 GCF_027595985.1 Sorex araneus
AGTTTTGTTGAAATATTGAATGCAATCAAAGTGAAAGTAAAGTGAAATTTATCAGTTACACAGGCGGGGTGGGGGGGCTAGGGGTGTGGGTGGGGTAGGGGTGTGGGGGGACGGGGTGGAGCTATACTGTGATTCTTGGTGGTGGAATATGTGCACTGGTGAAGGGATGGGTGTTCGAGCATTGTATAACCGAGACTTAAACCTGAAAACTTTGTAACTTTCCACATGGTGACTCAATAAAAAAATTTAAAAAAAAATAACTAAAAAAAAAAAAAGAACCCAAGGATGGGAGAGGACCCAAGCGAAGACGTTAGGCAGTAGAGCACAAAGGCTTTGCAAAAATACACCCAGGAAGAATAACAGGGCAGGGAAAACTAGACTATGCAAGAAACATATTGAGGAATGCACCTGGCAGGCAGAGAATAAGCCTGTTTAGGGTCTTTTAGATGTAGGGACTCCAGGAGCAAAAACCAAACAGGAAACTTCCAGGACTTTATACTTTCAGGGCACCTGCTGCCAGCTGTGGACAGCGCCCAGCCTCTGCCCTTCACGCAGCTAGTTCAAAAAACGTGAAGGCGCTCACTGCATGCGTTTGGTGGCCAGGAGCTGCTTCCCGACCACAGAGGCTGGTAGTGACATCTGAGTGAAGGAGGACATGGGGCCAGGCTGACTGGTGATCAGTCAGTCGCTGCTTACTCCAACCTCTGTCTTATGGCTTATGCCATTCTCCCCACACGCCTTTTCCAGCCTCACCCTGTGTGCCCCGTACCAAGTCTCACACTGCCCCTCCTTCCAGTCTCCCGCTGCCCCCATTCTGCTCTCCTCTGTCTTGTATTCCTGTCTCGCTACTGCCCTGTTCAGTCTCGTGCTCTGCCCTCCATTCCCGCCTCCTAGTGTTAGCTATGGAGAAGTCATGAAGGGTTGGGGGTACCAATTACACATAGGTGTGTTGTACTATCAGCAGATATGAAGCCCTTCCCTCAGGGAAACTTCTTCTAGGACAAAATCTCATCCTGCAAGGAGATCTGCCTAAGGGTGGAATTCCACCTTAAGGGCCTATTACTTCCCCCTTTCCCTACTCCAGATCCACTTAAATGGTCGTCATCATTATCATCATCATCATCATCATTATCATCATCATCATCATTATCATCCCGTTGATCATCAAATTTCTCGAGCGGTCTCAGTAACATCTCCATTCGTCCAAGCCCTGAGATTTTAGCAGCCTCTCTCTACTCGTCCTTCCAATGATGCCGTACTGGAGGCTCTTTCCGAGTCAGGGGAATGAGACCCAGCTTGTTACTTGGTTTTGCATATTAATACACCATAGGGACCTTGCCAGGTTCTCCCATGTGGGCAGGAAACTCCCAGTAGTTTGCCAGTTTCTCCCAGAGGGAGAAGTAGGCTATAAGATATAAATGGTCATCTTAAGTTTATTTCTTAATAATATTTCTAATCATTTTGTATGGACACAGTAAGAGATATATTAAGCTTCAAGGGTGGTTCTCCTGGGGATATCTCACTATAGATCCCAGATTACAATCTCTAGGACATAGTTGCTCAAGTGGGCACCAGTAACATCTCCATTGTGAGACTTGTTGTTACTGGTTTGGGCATGTCGAATACACCACAGGGAGTTTGCCAGGCTCTGGCGTGAGGACTAGATACTCTCAATAGCTTGCCGGGCTCTCCAAGAGGGGCTGAGGAATCAAACCTGGGTTGGCCGTGTGCAAGGCAAACACCTTACCTGCTGGCTATCGATCCAGCCCTCAGGCCATACTAGTCCGCCCTAACCCCAGCAAGGTCCTTATCCACTTACTACTCTTTGGGTCATGACAGAGTTTGCCCATTACAATGATCTTAACTTATATAAGTTTTATGGCTCTTGGCCTATCCCTTTTTGATGCCGAGATAGCTTACAGCTTGCCCCTTTTCGAAACTTGGGTACCTTTCAGTTTGCCTGGGATCTATCCAATTACCCTATCACAACTTTCCTTTTGGGGTGCAAGGAACTAAGGGCAACTGAAACTTAAGTTGAGTAAATATGACAGATGCCTAGGAGTAAATATACTTGGAATCAATTAATTCCTAAGTTATGAATTTATAGCATTAACTATCTTCCTGTGTCCAATAAAATAGGATGTTGCTCTAAAGAAAACTATGCAAAGGACATAAAGGAAAGAGAAAGGCAATATTCCACTTGTGTATACAAGATTTAGAGTCCTTAGAAGGATCTGGCTTCATAAGCCACAGGGGCTGATTTGGGGATATAAGTGATTAATCTGATCAGTTTTAAACACATTTAAACTTGGAACAGTTTTACACTTCCCAGCAGAGTCAGAGGTTGGGGTGACAGTATAGCTAGTGGAGTGTTTGCCTCGCATGCTGCTGACCTGGCTTCATCCCTGGGCATCCCACATGGTCCCCTGAGCAACGCCAGAGTAATGTCTAGTGCAGAGTCAGGAGTAGCCCCTGAGCATCGCCAAGTGTGACCTGCCACCCCTCTCACCCCAAAAGAAAAAGGAAAAGAAGATACAGAGTAGCAATCAAGACACGAGTATGGATGTAATCTCTGGTCAACAACCAGCCGTAATTTAGCTAGGGCTGAAGGGATGTCCCCTAAAACTGGACATAGAGAGCCACTGTGGGGTAACACATATGAGTGAAACTCTAACTTTCACCAAAAATAGTTCTAAATTAGTCTAAAGTAATTGGCCCCTACTTTAGGAAGGAAGTAGAAGGAAGATGGAGACACTGCAAAAGAAAACAATTATGTGCGACTGTAATCTTTAAGCCCTGTCATATGGATAATCTAATATTTTCATCATGCCAAGATGAAAAACTAATTTCTTAAAACTCAAGAGGGAAAATAAAGTAAATATGAATACATGTATATGTTGTCCAGATTCTAGAATGAAAAGACAATTTTAAATAACTGTGACTTAAATTATTTACCAACTTATCTTTGGTTTGTTTTTTGTTGAATACCACACTTAGTGGTGCTCAAGGCTTACTACTGGCCCTGTGCTCAGGGATCACCCTTGACGGTGCTTGAGGGACCAGATGGAGTGCAAGTGATACACACAGGTTGGTTGCATGTGAATCAAGCCCTTTATCCTTTGACTCTTTCTCTCGCTGGACCCATATGGTTTAAATTTCTTACTAAACTAGAGTAAATGCTTTGAATAGACATAAACTGTAAGCCCAGTTTTTTTTTTATTTATGGCAGAGTCTGGCAAGCTACCCGTGGTGTATTCCATATGCCAAAAACAGTAACAACAAGTCTCACAATGGAGTCATAACTGGTGCCCGCTCGAGCAAATTGATGAGCAATGGGATGACAGTGATACAGTGATATATACTTTTTATTGATTCACCGTGGGGTACAGTTACAGACTTACAAACGTTTGTGCTTACATTTCAGTCATACAATGATCGAATATCCATCCCTTCACCAGTGCCCATTCTCCACCACCAATGATCCCAGTATACCTCCCACCACCCCCAAAACAACTTCCTCAAAAAAGCCGAGTGGCCACACTAGTTTCTGACAACATAGATTTCAGGTTAAGGCCAATTTTACAAGAAGCATTAAAGTTGGTCCTTTAAAGGACAGGATGGACTTCCCGGCGCCTAACATTGAGTGTGGTACTTGTGGTTGCTCCCTATGAGATTATGAAGGGTTCGCTTGCTCCTAGCTTGTTAAAGGATTTTATACATCTTCAATAATTAATTAACACCTCATTTACATGGCATCTTATATTTCTTATCAATTTTTTCATGTGTATAGATTTTTATTGTAATCTTTTACTTATTAATGCAGATACTTATGCAGTGTCTATAATATAATATTTTCTAATATAAAATTGACATACCCTTTATTAGGATAAAACCCTGTCCATTGGTAGCCTACTCATATTTCCTCCTTTAAATTTTCTTAATTTTCTTCACTCTTACTAAATTTTACATTTGTAGGCTTTACCTATTCCATGTAAACTCCCAAATATATTAGCAACAATTTTTTTCTTAAGTTTTATTGACAGTGAAGACATAATTATTAACTCAATGTGAACCAAAAACAAAATACAATTTAGTGAAATATATGTTAGGTGCCAGAATTGAAAAGTTATGTAAATGAGAATTGGCATCATGTTGTATTGCGTTAAGTAATTTGAATTTCTAGATTAACTTCATATAGCAATCAATCATCACAAATTAACAATAATTTATTGATTGATTGATAATTTCACCTGCTATTCCTTCAAGTTTTGTTGGAGCAAACAATATGAAATAAATGTGCTATGTGCCTGTTAAAGGTGCAGGCTGTGGGGTGGGAGGGGAGGCAGGGGGAGGGACACACTGGCAGTGGGATCTGTGCTGGGCCAGTGTAGGCCTGAAACGTCTGTATTATAACCAACTTTGCTCACATCGGGTTTCAACTAAAATTTTTTTTAAGTTAAAAAGACACAAACTATAGTCAAATGAGATAAAATATGTATATGTATATATAATAGAGAAAAATTAATAGACCAGAAGTTCTTTATGTGGGTTAAAACACCGAGAAGGCCCAGGGCAGAGACATGGCACGAAGGGTGAGGCACCGCCTTGCACACAGACACACCGGGTTGGCTGCCGGCACCGAGCAGTGTGTGCGGCTCCAAGCACTCCCGGGGGCACCCCAGAGCGAGGAACCCGCAGTGATGCCCCGGCACTGCTGGGTGTGGCCTAAGAACCAGCAGAAGGAAAACCAACCACCAAGTGAAAAGCAACACTAAGGTCTTTAGTAAAAATAAAAATAAACAGAGTCACCACTACAAGTAACAAAAGTAGTATAATACTGTAGACATTTCAACCTTTAAAACCTTTTATAATGAACAGAATTTGTCCTTTAACTTGGAAATTTAGCTGAAATGAAACAAAATTCTAGGCACATTAGCATACTGTTTTGTGTCGGTCCCTCTAACGGGTAGTAAGGCCAAAACTGGGCATGTTTTCATGTGCTCACCTGGGCCCAGGTAGATTTCCCATGGATATTTCCCTTTGAAACTAATATTAACACTGGACCTGTCCTTACAATTTTATGGCTATAACAGGATGCCCTTCACCAATGTCAAAAAATGGAAAAAAAAAGAGGTATATTACTTAGAAGACCTGCACACTGCAAAGCCCGTATGTCCACCGGGGAATTGTGGAAGAGGCAACTCAGCATTCCCTGGAGCTGGCGGGGTGGCGGGCATTAGTGCTTCTCAGGCAAACTCTTTGTTGGTGGATCCAAGTCGTAAAAGCATTAAAGTAAAGTTCTAGAAAAGAAACAAGAGAAAGATGGCACAGTCTGTGGGAAGAGGCCAGTTATGGAGAGCAGTGAGACATGGAAAGAAAGTGAGATCCTTGAAGGTGTGCGGACGGCAGCCGTGGATGCAGGCTCTTAGATTTCAATCAGAACTTTGCATCAGAGAAAGAAATCTCAACCCTAAGAGCTAACAGTTTACATGCCAAGATTAAACTGTGAAATAAGAATTTTTATTTCACCAACTCTGTGTTATCAACAATGTTCAATATGTATGTAAAATAAAAATATTTCAAACACAAAAATAGATAAAAATGATCCAGAAAAAAATAACCAAGCTTATTTGCATGGACCATTGCATTAGAGGTCCTAGACATTGGTATAAGGTAACCAAATATAATAATATATTTTAAAAATGAAAAAGGGAAGTTATTAGAATTAATAAATATGTTTAATAAGGCAACTAGATTCTCATATAAATATCAAAATCAGATACATAATTTGTATATACATAACTTCAACTCTGGAGAAAATATTTCAAGTACTATTACAAAATAAAAGGATTAGAAATGTATTTAAATTAAGAAGAAATAAATAAATTCAGATTAAATGAAGATAAAAATATGATGGATGATTTCACACAGATTTATTAAAAATTCCAACAGTGCCAGTGCCAGAGATGGAGCTATCACTTCTGACTTTCTCTAGAATCAGGGTGTGGCTTAGATGGGACTCTTTCCTCTCCCTCCTAGAGATGGACCTCAGTAACATGAAAGGACAAGGATTTCATTTGGGAAATACGTTTGCTGTCTTGAGATATTTTTAGCTACTAGAGTCTGAGTGGGCTGGAGCAATAGCACAGTGGGTAGGGCATTTGCCTTGCACGCTGCCGACCCAGGTTCAATTCCTCCTCCCCTCTTGGAGATCCCCGCAAGCTACCAGGAGTATCTCATCCTCACGGCAGAGCCTGGCAAGCTACCCGTGGCATATTCGATATGCCAAAAACAGTAACAATAAGCCTCACAATGGAGACGCTACTGGTGCCCACACAAGCAAATCGATGAGCAATGGGATGACAGTGCTACAGTGCTACAGAGTCTGAGTAATGAAAGAAACTGAGAGCACCTAGGTGCAGAGCCATGCTGCTTCCAGATGGAGGTGCTCCTGTGCTTGCCTATGTGACCTTCATAGCGAGAAGGTAAGGTTCTTGCATGCAAACAACAGCTGGTGGTATAATATAATCTTACAAATCACAGGGGTATCTCTTCCTAGAGTATTTCCTGTGTGCTAGCCATGATGCACCATCAATTTATCAAGTCATTTGATTCTCCCACACATGCCAGGTAGGCCACGCTGAGGACTGGGTCTCACTGGGGGAGGACTGAGGTCATATGGACCAGCTCGACCATAGGGATCTGAGCCAGTTGTTTCTAAACCTCATTAACCTCTTTTCTGGGTTGGTCGACTCGATAGAACTTAGAGGAAAACAACAACAAACAAGGTGTCTAGACATAAGATTCATTTCTTAGCTTAATGGTTTCAGGGGCCTGATAGACACCTCGTATCTTATTAGCTCAGGGGTTACTCAAAACTCCCATCTCTAGTGGCTGGAGTGAGGTACTAAGCCGGCCGTGCTTGATCCCCAGAGTGTAGAGTCAGGAGTTAAGCACCACTTGGATGGGGGCCAAAAGCCAAACAAACAAAACTTAGCTCCTAAACGCTTTGTTTAACACAGGGAAGCAGATAGGCTGATACAGACTGATATAAAAGTTTTTATATCTTTAATTAACTTTTAACTTTATGAAAGGGGGTGAATAAGCCGAAAACAGCCCACATGAAATTATTCAGACTTAAGTAAATGCAAATGATGCAAAGTCACCACGTTTATTTTAACATTGGAAGCTCCACCTTGATCTGTCACAACACATTTAGAATCTGAATTGTCAGAAGGTTGATTTCGAAGATGTTCCAGCAATGGGCTATGGCTCACAGCCTTGACACAGCCTTACATAATATCGAGGAAGACTTGGCATCTTCACATCCTGATAGATTGATAAATATTGAAAAGAAATTTAACTGTTATATCCCAAATACAGTAAAAGATATATATATATATATATATATATATATATATATATATATATATATATATATATACCTCTCGGAGAGCCCGGCAAGCTACCAAGAGTATCCCACCTGCACGGGAGAGCCTGGCAAGCTACCCGTGGTGTATTCAATATGCCAAAAACAGTAACCATAGGTCTCATTCCCCTGACCTGAAAGAGCCTCCAATCGTTGGGAAAGACGAGTAAGGAGAGGCTGCTAAAAATCTCAGGGCTGAATGTAATAGAGACGTTACCGGTGCCCGCTTGAGTAAATCAACAAACAACAGGATGACAGTGATACAGTTAAAAAAATTTTTTTAATGTTTGGAACACTTCAAATTGGATCTAGATAGAATCTTTATGTTTCAATAATGTTGTGTGTTTTTCCCGTTGTGGTTTTCTTATGTATGGCCAGGAAAGATACATCACTTCGATAAAATATAAACAGATGAATTAAAACAGGAAAGTGACTTAAGATGTGTATTTTGAAAGCCAATACTTTTCAAATTCTTAAAATTAAAAACTATTATTTTCCAATCACTGAGTATGTCATAATAAAGGTTTGTCAAACTATTTCAACTTTTTAAAAAATTTTAGGGGCTGGAGCGATAGCACAACGGGTAGGGCGTTTGCCTTGCACGCGGCCGACCCGGGTTCAAATCCCAGCATCCCATATGGTCCCCTGAGCACCACCAGGAGTAATTCCTGAGTGCAGAGCCAGGAGTAACCCCTGTGCATAGCCAGGTGTGACCCAAAAAGCAAAAAAAAAAAAAAAATTTATGTCTCAAGGAAAAGGAGAAAAGATTTATTAATAATTTTAAAGCAATGTAAAAATTGATTTTTTAAACTATTTTATACTATAGTCAATATATTTATCTCTGTCCAAATTCCACTTAATTATATGACATTATGAAATTGATGAAAAGAGACTTTGTACCTGTTGGCATGGATTGTTTATACACTAATAATAGTATTGATAGCACTGGGGTTATGTAGAGATTGCTGCATTCAGGCTTGAAGCTTTACACATATTATTAATTTTAGTCTTTCTCCTAGCTGACTAAGGAAAATGGGATTATAGAGTGGGAAGACAGTGGGTAGCACAGCTATTAAGTGGGTTGTTTAGTTAAAGATCAGAAACCTGGTGTGTAGCTTGGATAGAAATTGTAGCGGACAGAAGTCATCTCATTTAGCTATCTTATGAAGACGCCTCTGACAAGAAGGGTGATGATTTTTGATATGTGGGTGATTTGGAGCTAACTGCAAAATGTCTTCATTACAGGTAGAAGCAGACACTGCCATGCTATGTTTAGCCTCCACAGACGGCACCAGATAAGAAAAGCAATTTCATTTTAAGTCAAAGCTAACTCTGACAGATACTCAAAAAGTGTATTAAAGTATTCTAAAACCAACTGCTCCTGTTTGAGATCGCTATTCAAGGGTATTTCCCCCCAAATGCCACTGGATTATATAGTAATCTTGGTGATGATTGAGAATCACTCCTAAGACTCAAGTTCAAACAATAAAGATCCAATTTTCTTTGGATACAAAGGCCCGAACCTAAAGACTGGTATTAGGTTTCTGACACCAAGGAGCAATTTTTTTCCTCAGGCAGTGAAGACGGAAGCTGTGTGGATGTGCACGGCGCTGGACAAAGCAGAAGCCTGGGGAAGATCGGAGAAGCCAACACTTTCGGGACGGGAGTTGTCTGGGAGGGACGGGGCGAGAATGAGGGAGCTGTTACTGCAATGGGTTCAGTTCTGGGCCTCTGGGCGCTCTCAGCTCTAGGACAATGTCTGTCCTAGCCAGTACTGGGCCCAGACACCTGCGCAGTCTGGGAGAGGAAGCCAGAGCTCACCGAAGACCAGGTATCTCCTTTTAGCCTCCCCAAGGATTGTAAGGCGTGATAGACGGCGAAAGCTGAGGGAAAGAAGTGACAGGACGCCCCGGACGGTGTCAGGGGGAACAGGGCCTCTTCTCCCCTCCGGCCACAGTGTGTGGACGGTCAGCCCTGAGCTCCCCCCTCTGTGGTCCTATTGGCCTTCTAGAAAGCCCAGCGTGCGCTTTCTTCCTGAAACATTTCAAAAAATTCATATTAGGCTATTTCTATTTTTAAAGTCGTTCAATAAAGAGTTTTTGTTGTTCTAATTGTCCTTTTCCTATCTGGTTACAATACATACAGCATAGAGTTTCCTGAGATTTTTACTGGGTCTCGGTGGTTTTCATATCCGCCCTCCCCCATGCCTTTTATTTCAATGCTGGTTTACAAAGATTTGTTACAGTCATTCAATATCCCAACCCCAACCCCAACACCACTGTCACCTTCTCCCCACCATTGCATTAGACTGGACTTCCCGGGATCCCACTCTGCTTCCTTCTCTCTCATTTTCTCCAACTCATCCCAATACGTTGCTAGATGCTATCATAGAATAACATGGAACAGTAATAAAACTGAAAAATAAAAGTGAGGAAAATTATGAATTCTTTACTCCCAAATATCAATATAGATGCTTTAAAAGTGATATCTCCTCCCACAAAGAGAACTGCCCTACCCAGCTCAAATTCATCTTTATCAGGTTCAGAAAATATTAAAAATGTACACTTTGGGGGCCGAGCTGGAGTAGACTTTTTAAATTTATTTATTTATTTATATGGACTGGAGCGATAGCACAGGGGTTGGGCATTTGCCTTTCACGTGGCTGACCCATGTTGGATTCTTCCGCCCCTCTTGGAGAGCCCGGCAAGCTACTGAGAGTATGGAGCCCGCATGGCAGAGCCTGGAAAGCTACCCGTGAGTATTGGATATGCCAAAAACAGTAACAAGTGGTGCCCGCTCCAACAAATCGATGAGCAACGGGATGACAGTGACAGTGATTTATTTATACATTTTAATTTGGAATAGACTTTAACTGCTTCAAAGCATAAATAGGGCGTTTCTCTTACACAGGGCTCCCCAGTTTGGATCCCCCGCATCCCATACGGTCCCCCAGACTCTCCGGAAGTGATGGCTGAGGTAGAGTTAGGAACTGGCCCTTGAGCATCACCAGATGTGGCCTCCAAACCACAAACAAACAAACAAACAAGCAAACAAATAAATAAATGAAACAACACACTTTGAATTTGTTCAAAGGCGTCAGATATTCACTCAAAATTAATGTACTTAGGAGTAACGTGGTATATGCGATATGATTTCAACTATTTCACAGAAAAATCCACCCTAATTTGTATTTATAATTGGTGACATTTCTAGCACAAGCCTATGACAGGTTTTCGAACATCTGAACTGTGCTTACTTGAATTGGCTCTTGCAGTTCCATGTAAAATGTTGCATTTGTTCCTAAAGTCTATTTTTTCTGTATGCTTTTTAAAAATTAGTGTATTTTAATTTCAGACAATATTGTTTGTCATTTGCCTCAGAAAAAAATAAGACTTCATTCTGCTTCTTCAGAGTTTTACAGAATATCACCTGGATAACACCATCAAGGATTCCATGTGAAAAGGTAATATTTTTATTTTCCTCATTTTAATTGTCAGTTGAGAACAACTTTCATAACTGGTTGGTTTCTGTCTTACAAATCTGCATTCTGAGCTATTCCCTGTGGTCATATTCTGTTTTTCATCTGCTATTCCTGAAGATTGCTGCTTTCAAATGCCTATAGCCAGTGGTCGTGTATATGACACCCACAGAAACATGTCCAGAATAGTCCTGAAGTGGAGGGAGACTGTGTTAGCAAACCCTGGTTTCTGCCCCATCTTGGGGGTGGAAGAAACACAAAGTTCTTCTTCCCAGGGTGTCTGTGAGCCAGAGAGGGCAGTGGTAGGTGAAGGTCAGGGTTCTTCCTGTTTGTTCCTCCTCTCCTTGTGGTCAGGAGATGACTCTGGAGGGGGTCAGATGCCTCCTGCCCACAGAGAGAGGACCAATAGCCAGAGCTGATCTGGAAGTTAAAGGAACAGCCACCTTTCCACCTCCCTGCAGTGTCTCCTGGTTGACTGAAGGATGCCTCCTATGGCTTGTTCCCAAATGCCTCGTTCATTGTGCATTTTGATTGCAAAAGAAAAATAAGACCTTTTTCCATGCAAAGGCTAATCCATTCTCATGTCCTCAGAGTGTAGTCAAGAGCACACTTTTATCTGCTCTTTCTGACCCCATGTGCCAAACTTCTTGTGCCTTCTGAAATGCAAAATACCTTCTGGATTAGGTGAGGCGCATTCCTACCATATGAACTCTTACCAACCAGGCTTGGCTGAAGTCCCTTCTTGCATGTCATCTGGTGAGGAAACACATGGATGGCAGTCTTTTCTTTTGCTATTCGGAGGGAAGCTCATTTTACCCCCTGAATGCTGGTTATATCTTTTCTTCACCCCTATCAATCATAGAACACAGAATAGGTTGCTTTTGAGGATGTGGGGAGAAAGGGACCCTTCTACACTGCTGGTGGGAATGCCGACTAGTTCAGCCCATTTGGAAAACAATATGGACAATTCTCAAAAAACTAGAGGTTGAGCTCCCATTTGACCCAGCAATACCACTGCTGGGAATATATCCCAGAGGAGTAAAAAAGTATAGTCGAAATGACATCTGCACTTATATGTTCATCGCAGCACTGTTTACAATAGCCAGAATCTGGAAAAAACCCGAGTGCCCTAGAACAGATGACTGGTTGAAGAAACTTTGGTACATCTATACAATGGAATACTATGCAGCTGTTAGAAAGAATGAGGTCATGAAGTTTGCATATAAGTGGATCAGCATGGAAAATATCATGCTAAGTGAAATGAGTCAGAAAGAGAGAGACAGACATAGAAAGATTGCACTCATCTGTGGAATATAGAATAACAGACTATAAGACTAACACCCAAGAATAGTAGAAATAAGTACCAGGAGGTTGACTCCATGGCTTGGAGGCTGGTCTCTCATTCTGTGCAACTCAGAGAAGGGAACACCAAGTAAAATGTGGTCGGAGGTCATTCGGGGGAAGGGTGATGCGTGCCGAATGTAGACTAGAGACTGAACACAATGGCCACTCAACACCTTTATTGCAAACCACAACACCTAATCAGAGAGACAGAACAAAAGGGAATACCCTGCCATAGTGGCAGTGTGGGGTTGGGGGAGACGGGACTGGGGAGGGTGGGAGGGATGCTGGGTTTACTGGTGGTGGAGAATGGGCACTGGTGAAGGGATGGGTTATCGAACTTTGTATGGGGGAAACATGAGCACAAAAATGTATAAATCTGTAACTGTACCCTCACAGTGATTCACTAATAAATATATATATATATATATATATTTAAAGGAAAAAAAAACACAGAATAGGTAGGAACAAGCATTTTAGAATTTAGATAAAGGCTGAACCCTATGTCCATTTCTCTTGAATTCTCCTCTCTGATACATTCCCTGCATTGGCTCTTGTGTTTTGTCGTGTTGCTCTGAATTTCTTGAGAACGCCTGTAACTGGCTGCAGATACTCCCTTCTCCTTCCTGGCTAGCCACGGAGCTTTATTTGGACCTTTTCTCATAACTTGTTGTACTCTTGCTGGCCAGTCTTCAGTGCAGCTTCTTAAGCTGCTTCTTCAGTACAGTTTATGATCTAGGTTGTAATTCCCATTCCAGTTTCTCATCTTTTTTCTCAGGTATGAGGTCCTGCTGTCTTGACAGCTGGACGGACTTGGAATGCAAGCACATTAATTTTTCATTTTCAATCACATTGTATTCACTTGAGTTCCAGAATCAGAACCCGAGGTCTAGTTTGGTTTACAGAGTTGCCCTTTGAAGGGGGCTTCCTGGGCATCGAGTGGGAAAGGAGCTGGGTCAGGGCGGGCCCCTGGCAGCTGACAGGGACCTCAGGCAAGTTAGCAGCCCTATCACATGAGGAACTAGGGACAGGAAGGACCACTCCCAGAGGCCATGAACTTTGGTCTGTCACAGGGCAAAGCGACTTTAGTCCCAGAGTCTCCCCTGGAAGGGAGACCGCCATGAACTGAAATGGTGAGAGTGAGGGGAGGGAAGCTGGAGCAACAGTGCAGCAGGGCATTTACCTGGCATGTGACAAACCTGGGTTCCATCCTTGGCATCTCATATGGTGCCCCGGGAACTGCCAGGGGTAATTTGTGAGTGCAGAGCCAGTGATCATCACTGGGTGTGACCCAAATAAAGAAAAGAAGTGAGGGCGGACTAAGAGGGTGAGACCATCATGGAAAAAAAAATCTTTTCAAGTGGGTGCAGGACAAATTCCTCCCGTAGTGCCTCCCTTTCACGGATGTTTGTTGTTGAAGGAAAAAGTTCATCAAAATCATCATCATCACTGAAAACTGAAAATATTGTGGCTGCTCATTGATGCTGGGACTGATATTCCCAATCAGTCAACTGATAATATCCAACTGATATTCCCAAACTTTATTCTCAATTGTGTTTCCCTTTGGGTACTTGTCACTTTGTGAAAAACATTATAAGTGTAAAGAAAAGTGTAGATAGAGATGCCTCTCCATAAACTTAGTATACCTTGCAATGAGCATTCAGATGAAGACCTTCTGTTAACTGCCATCCAGAAATTATTCTGCCCTCCCTCCCAGACTTAGCTAGGCTTCCAGTGAGGACAGCTCACCCCAGTCCTACTTCTATCAGCACCGATTAGCCATGCCTGATTTATTTCTTTGTAGAAATAGTCAGAGAGTATGTACTCTTTTGTGTCTGCCCTCTCTATTTCTCTAATGTTATGTTTTATTCATCTTGAATATTATTTATTCCCAATTCTGCATAATGTTTCAATAAGTGTAGATATCACAACTGCCTTACCTAGTCTATGGTTGACTGCCATTGGGAGTGTGGCCAATTCAGAGCTATTAGGGGGTGTAGGGCTCTGAATCTTCTCATCTGTGACTTCCAGTGACTGTGTACATGCATCTCTCGTGGGGCAAAGACATCTGGAGGTTGAGTTGCTGGTTTATAGCAGTTGTATGTTTAATTTTCAGGAAACTGCTAGATGTTTTTCAAAGTGCTTGTGCCAGTTTACTTTCATGAAAATAGCACATGTGAATTCTAGTCACTCCACTTTTTTACCAGCATTTGAGACTGGCAGATGACACTGGGGCTTTTGTTCTCATTTCCAGATGGATTGATAAAGTTGAGTACCATTTTATTGACTTATGGTTGGTCATTTGCATGTTCTTTATGGAGAAGAGTTTGTGTGATTCTTTTATTGATTTATTTTCTTCTGGGGAGCCTATTTATTTAAAATATATCTCTGTTGATTTGTAGGGATTATGAAATAAATACACATATATATTTAGATTTAAGTCCTTACTAGACATAAGTATTATGACTCTGCCTTGCTGTTTATTCTCTTGTGTCTTTAAATTCTTTTTAATTTCTTCTTTCTTTTTCCCTTGTTTTGTTGTTGTGATGGCTGTGGAAGGATGACACACTGGGGGATGGTGTTAACTGAGGGTAGCAGGAGTCCCCTGTAGGGATCACCCTCTGTTAGTGGTGGTGTGCTAGCACACATGTTTAGTGGTGGCACGGTTGGCGTAACGTTGGAACATCGCCTAGGTGTGGAGCTTACACAGCACTTGCAGCACGGAACACCACACCGTCTGCCCCAAAGTCCCAAGCAGCAGGGTCTCAGGGTCACAACTGGCACTTGAGGTCGGCACCAGGAATTGAGCTGGGGCCTCCACTGGGGAAACTGGGTGCTCTTAGCCACCAAACCATCCCGCAGTCTCACAATGATGTCTTTGGAGGAGCACCTCTTCAGTGAAAGGTAGGAAAGTTTGTGAAAGTTTGTGTTTTTCATCTTTTGTTGACGCTCGTTTGTGTCCTGCTTAAGAAATCTTTTCTTAGTGCAAGGTCACAAAAAAGTCCCTGTGTATTTCCTTGAAACCCTTTATTATTTACCCTTCCCAATGAGATCTGAAATCTATCAGGGATTGATTTCCGAGCGTGGTGTTCCAGCACACTGTGCCTCCCCGTGGATCCCCCATCGACCCTCTCTGCTCACTGCTGCAGCCCCGGCTTTGTTTCAACCCAGACGCCTGCGTGGGGGCTGCTCTAAACTCGCCTCTGTTCCATGGTCGATTGTCTATGCTGACCTTTCAAAATTGAAAATGAGTTTCTCTTTGTTGTCCCTCCTTTGACTGCACCCATCCTAGGCTGTGACAAGTGAGGCATTTTCAGGAACTCTAAAATAGCTGAATGGAACTGGCAGTGGTGCTTTGTGTATTCTGAGAAAATGGATCCATTTCAGTCGAGGAGATTGCTAATATTAGCTCTGAGAGTGTGGCAACAAGGTGAGAGTGACAACTAAAAGCAAGTGGGGTCCAGCTGCATTCGTCTCCGTGTGCCTGTATTTATGCAAGCTAATGGAGTGACCCCAGGAGGCGAATATGACTTATTCTCAGGTTGCTTCTGTTCCTTCCAGGTTCTCAGGAACTAGCCATCACTGGGACTCATCTCAAGGACTGTGAGAAACAGAGAGGCCAACTCTATCTGGTTGGATTTATGCGTCACTCTTGCTTCCAGCAGAAAAGTCAAAATCAGAACAGCCAGGACCTGTGTTTGCAGTTGGGACCACTATGAGTGGGGAGAGAGAGGCCTTCGGATGAGATCTTTTTGGATTTCCCAACCACAAACTACTTGGGCTTCCAAAGAGTCCCTCAAAGTTTTTTTACAGACTGTTAAAACTTTTGTACAAGATGCTAAACTTAACCCAAGAGACTCTAGTAGAGGTATTGATTTCCATCCTCTTTATTTGATTAAAAACAATATAGAAATCACCCAGGCAAGTTTATATATTTCTTTTTCAAGGGTTAGAGATTAAAACTCATCAAAAGTCTATAAAATTACATGGCATCTACTTTATATGTCTTTAAAACAGTATTTTAATAAATTGATCTATATTTATTAAAAACACTGAAGCCAGGATTTGTTGCTTTACAGCCAGATGGACTGGGTTTAGACTTCGATTTGGTATCTATGATCTTTTAGGAAAGAATATAATTATTTAGTAAAACTGCTAGGTTAAGTTGTTAGCAGTCAAAAATCCCTTAGGGTTTGCGTTTTTTACAAGGTGGGATCACGATTCGCCTCTGTAATTTAAAGAGCACTCCAGGGTCTAATCCAGTAACATATAATCTAAGCCCCCAGGACTTCCCCCTGTCCCACCCGGGTAACCGCCGGGAATCCTCCTTGACAGTCAGAATCATGGGATTGCATGCCCCCACGTCACACCTGTTTTCGGCTGTCCCCCTCTTGAGATTTATTTCCTTACTGTCGTGTTTCCAGGAGGCCTCGGAGACACAGCTCCACTCGTTACAGTAGAAGAACCCCTTGCCACCACAGCTAGGAGGCCCCCCCTCGGGGCACGCGTAGTACTGGGTTTCTGCCAGGGCCCGCTCCCTCTCCTTTGTGCCGCACCCATAGAGGGTTATCACGGGGAGGAGTCTCTTAAACCCCATCTTCACCCCAGTGGGGCTCATCATTGTCCGGACGGTCGTGTCGGGAAGCGGCCAGTTCTGTCCGAATAGGTCACAGAGATCGAATTTAAGTATGGGTTTTCCTGAAGTCGTTACGGCTGCCACGACCCTGCCGTCCTCTGGCCGGCTTAGCGTCCACGTGTAATTATAGCTGACCCGAGCCTGCCCGGCCTCCTCTGCGCCGTGCACCAGCGTCCCCATGGCTAAGATCACCGGGATCCAGCTGATTCTCTCCATCTGCTGTTTCGGGTTCAGCCTCGATGCTCAGTTTCAGGGGATCCTGGGGGCCCTTGGTGTGAACGTCACTTTCCAACACTGCGTCTCCGGAGAGGGTGGCACTTTTTTCAAGTGTGACCAGCGGGCCCAAGGTCGGGGTCCTGTGATCTTTGCTGCTGTGGGGGTTAACAAAATGACAATGTAAGGAAGGACCCAGTCACCGTGGTTCCAGGTGGGGTGCCTGTGCCTTTTTACCAGGACCCCGTCCCGGGAGAGACAGCTGGGGGTGACGACCGGGCAGGAGAAAGGCTCTCATGCTCAGCTCTCTGATTTCCTTGTAGATTTGGCTGCAGATCCTGTAGAGACTTAGTCACAGCTCCGAGGGGAGATAGCTTACTGACAAGGGGAGGGGGGCAGCCTACTTACAAAGGGAGGGCACACTCTCAGAAGAGCCAGGGGCAGGAGCATCCCCCAGCCCCCACCAGTTTCAGGGGTTCTCCTTCCAGGTCTGATTCATCTCTTCTACCTGTCCAGGGCTCTGGGTCTGATAGACACATGTAACTTCCAATTTGTTCCCATTCCTCGGGCCACCAGCTGAAAGACAGTGGAGGCAAATGCCGGCCCATAGTCTGATCCTATGGTGAGGAAAATTCCCCCATCTGGGCACAATCTCATCCAAATTTTTCTTTCTCACTGCCCTAGCTCTCCTGATTTTGGTGGGGTATGCTTCTACCCGTCCTGAAAACATGTCTATAAACACCAGAAGTACCTCTGCCCATCGGTCCCTGGTTTGACTTCCATACAGCCTGCCACCCTGTGCTCCCCACTTGGGCCTCTTGCTCCCACACTCCCCATCCTGGTCCACCTCCCACCTTTGCCTTGACCATCTGGCATGCCCAACGTTTCGCTACCTCTGCTATTGTCTTTGTGTAAGTTCTGAGATGATGACAAATCTTCCCAAGAACTCAGTGATTTCCTAGGTTCCTAGAGGCGTCCCATAATGTTGATCCCTAACAAGCTTCTGCCTGAGGGTATGAGGGAAAAATACCCTCTCTCCCTCCCTGGTCCTTCCTCGACCCTCCACCTTTCCCCCTCCTAAGTCTTTACCCTGCTGCTCTTCCTCCTTCCTGAACCAGGGTCCCTAGGCAGCAGAGGGCCTGGTGGGGACAGCGTCAAGGCAGGTTCGACCCGTTGAGCTGTGGCTTCGGTGGCCTCCATTTCCTTCTTGCTTCTTTGGAAGCTCCTTACTGGTGTCCGGGGCAGTGGGCTGCAGCCACTTCCTCTGGGGCCCGGACTGCCGCTTCCAGTGGGGTCAGAATTTGTTCTTTATGTTGTATCTCTTTGCCAATAGATGTCAGGAATCCCCTCTCTTCGGACGGAGCCCACAAATGTGTCGGATGGCAAAGGCACATCTGCTGCCTGGGCAGATGTTCACTCGTTTTCCCTTCGCCAAGTGCAGCGCTTTGATCAGGCCTATGAGTTCTGCCTTCGGGCTGAGCTTCCTCAGAAGCTAGCGCCCCAGAGGGTTTGGGTGAGGGTACAAGCTGCTGCTCTGGCCAGTCTCCCCCAGTCCTGCATGGAACTGCTCTCACTGGGGTTCAGAACTGGGCCTGGACTCTCCAGAGGCCCTGGGTCAGACCTGGCTGCTCCTGTCGGTTTGCAGGACCATTTCTTGGCAGTCGTGTGATGGTTGAGCCTCGGGCTTGTCTCTGGCAGCATCGTGGCTGGCTTCCGGCTGCTGGAGGCACTGAACTTCACTGAGACTGGCCCAGGAGCAGGGCCTGGAAGGGCGTTAATCTGGTATTGGTCATCCACCAATGAGGAGGGTCCCTCAGAAGGTTCAAGGGCATAGAGCATCACCGCCATCAACTCTTGCCTGAAGATAGCTCTCAGCTGAGTTGTCAATTGTTGCTGCAATTGTCCCCAGGCATCATGGACAACTGGCAGCCACCAGGTCTAGCTTCTTTGACAAGCAGGCAATGGGTCTGTGCCATGGCCCAAGGTTTTGGGTCAACACTCCCCAACGTATGCCCTTGCTTTCATCCACAACAGCCTGGAAGGTGCCTAATGTCCAGGATCGCCAGGGCCTGGCCGATAGGGATGTCTCCTTTAGAGCCCACCCTGCCTCGGTGCCACCAGGTGTCATGTCCCCGTCCTTGTTCCTCCCGAGTGACTCAGATAGGGGTCTGGCTAGCTCCGGGAAGCTCATGGCCCACAGGTGGCAGTAACTCCCTGCGCCTAGAGAGACACATACCTGGAGCCTGGTCTGCTAATACCCTGGGGCATTAGGAGACGGGAATGTGCCACGGCTCCTTTTCCCAGATCAACAGTCCTTTCGCTAGAAAACTCGTATGTAGAAACATTTCCGGTGGCGCTTGCGTCCTAGCAGTCTGCTTAGAAAGAGGCCGGTGTCGACCCAAAAATCTATGATTTGTCCCCTGAATGCTGCCTTAACCCTGGGCTCCTCGGGGGACTCAGAACCCGGGTCCCTTCAGTCCAGTCCATCTGAGTCCGACACTTTGGGAAGCTCTGCCTGCTGCCCTTCCTTTCTCTCCGCTCACCCCCTTTCCAATGTCCCAATTCCTGCAGTGTGGGCACTGGCCCTTCCCTAGCCTTCCTCCTCTTTCCCTCGCCCCACGTCCTTCCTTCTTGTTTCACTCCTCCCTGTCCTTTCCTATCAAAAGTTACTGATGACCCTTTGGCTAATGTCTTTGCCTGTCCATCCTCGGGCAGGTCTCTCTTCACAGAAACCCTTCGGGTGATTTCCCTCAGTTCACTTGTCAACTTTCCCTCAAACCCCTCCATTGTGAGCGGTTTCTTTCTAATCTGGGGCGGACTGAGCAATAAAAGCCAAACTGAGTGCCCTTCTGTTCTCTGGGACTTCAGGGGCTATGGGAGGAAACAATCTCTGGGCTCCATCAGCCTCTGCAGAAAGGCAGAGGGACCCTCCGTCTGTCCTCGCCTTACCTCACTCACTTCTGACAAATTGGTGGGGCTCTGAGCTGCCCTTTGGGGACCCCCCATCAGAAACTGGTGGTTTGATTGGAGACACTCCCTACCGTCTGGGGAACTGGGGTCCCAGAACAGGTGAGTGGTCGGGAAGAGGAGGTTTCGAATGGCCTTGTCTCGGGGAGGGCGTCCATCTGGCCCGAGAATGCCCTGAGGGCTTCTCTCGGGATGCAGCCTTGCTCTTCTGGGCTGTGGGGACCTGCCCCAGTTGCTGACCGTCCTCCCAAATAGGCTGATGTGTGTAAAAGACAGATTCTAGTAAAGCAAGTAATGTCTGGGTGTCCTCGAGAAAGGAGGGTTCTGAGCCTGCCAACTGTACAGGCCAGAGGTAGAGAGAGGCTGGCAGAGAGGACAGGGTTCCTACACCCGGAGGGACAGGCTCTGGGGATCTCAGGCCTCGGGAGGCTGCGGTGGTTGGGACAGCCGCCCATGTCGGGTGTGGGCAGGAGACAGAGAAGCTCAGCAGGGGGATCTAGAGGGGAAATAGGCTGGAAACCTCACAGGTAGGGCAGACAGAAGAGAGGGGGAGGAAGAAGACCCTCCAGAACTCCAGTAGCCGAGAGGACAGGAGGAGTCTCAGCTGGCAAGGTTTCTCTTGTGGGGCTCACTTCCAAATTTTTGCTTCTGTTCCTTAGTAGAGAGCTTGGAGAGAAGGAGTTTAGTTGGGTAGAAAGGCTTCAGCCAGGAGGGACGTGACTCAACAATATCAATCCAGATAGCGGTATGAGGGGTCTGATTGGGGGTCCGACCTTTCCCTGTCATTCACCAAAGACTGCCTGTCTCACTCAGTAATACAAATTAAGATCCACAATTTTCCAGAGCGGCCAACCCACACTGAAAGAGCCCACTCTAATCACACAATGCACGTGAGATAAAATGATTAAGTTACACCAACATTTTCCCCCTTTCTTCTCGAAGACTGTCCAGTGATTCATCATGACGTCCAAGACCGTTTTGGCTTTCCCCTATCTCCCATGTGGCCCACCTTATCCTCCAAGGCCTTATGGTAACTGAAATAGGCAGCAGCACTGCCTCTGAGAAGAAAAAGACAGAGAAGAAAGGCGAGACCAGCGTCCACTCTGGAGGATGGAGATAGACAGTTTCCAGGGGTTGCCAGGGACGTCTCTGGGCAACCTGCCTCTCTGGAATGAGTGCTGCATCCAGCTTCCTGATGAAGGCTCAAACCAGAAGTGGGTGCACTCACCAGTTCTCAGACGACCGGCCACTTCTGGAAGCCAGCAGCTACGCAGAAGAGCAGCCCTCAGCTGTGGGAGCGGCGAGGGCCAAGGGTCTCAGTGGAACCTCCGCTGCTAAGTGGCCGCAAGCCTGAGCTCAGCCACCGACTGAGACGCACAAAGACAGGACAGATGTTTTATATGTTCTGTGCATCTCACTTCAAAGCAGGTGGAACTCTGTCCCCATTCCTAATCTTATCTAAGCAGAGCAGACGCACACCAGCAAACCCAGCGCGCGGGCTGGTCTATGTCGCTCACAAACACGTCTAAAACAAGGTGGAATGTGACCTTCAGGACATGCCTTTACTCGACTCGTCCTTGTTATCTGTGGCCAGATGTCCGGGTGCTTACGTCAAGGCCTGTGGGGTCTGGCTTCGGGGTCTGGCATGTTTTTCTTACTAGGCTGCAAACTCATGACCCAGAGTCACAAACTGGAGTCTGGCTTTCCAAAATGGAGTCACAGTGTGTTGAGACAGCAACATCAAGTGTGAGGTTGAACAGTTGACCTGTGATCCACTTGCTTGGGAGCGAAACATTTAAGATGAGAGTCAGCACAGTGCTCGGGGTCCCAAGCCCAGAGAGTGGGCCCAGCTTGGGAACCCTCAGCGCTGAGTCCCTTGTCTGAGTGTGTTTTGGTGTGTGAGTGAAACCTTGAAACATCTGTCCTGTCTCTGTGTCTCGGTCAGCGGCTGAGCTCAGGCTTGTGGCTACTTAACAAATAGCAGGATCGTCCTTGGGTCTCACAGGAACAGTGACCTTCTCAGCAGACTCTGTCCTTCCTGTGTCTTACGCTGGCACGGCTTCTGATTTTCTGTCTCTGCACGTTTGTGTATGTCTATGATATGGAGGTGGACTTTCTCAGCAGTGCTGGGGAGTGCAGAAAGGGGCTACAAGAACTAAGGGGAACCTTTGTGTCCAAACTGGGCAGAAGAACAGATGGCCGGGAAGCCGAATGGGGGGCTCAGGGCCGATGGCAGAGGAAGCCTTTGAGGCTTGTTTTTAAATGAGCACAGCAAAGAATCAGACGCTTGTTTTCCTTAAGAAAATCAAGTCTGAGTGCTAGGTCTCAGGGGAGGGGCCTGCAGCCATCAGGGTGCTTGGTCTCAGGGGAGAGGCCCACAGCAGTCTCCAGAGGACTGATGAAGAGGGAGGGGTCGTAATCAAGCTCTTCCCGAGCTGGGCAATCAGCAGCCGCCTCCCCTGAGGAGGAGGACCCTGTGGCAACAGTGATTTCAGAAAATCTCCCTTCAAGGGCCTCATCAGCGGTGAGTGGATTTGTGCAAGACTATTCAGGAATGGAGACTCCTTCTTCTTTCCATATGAGGCTCGCTCTCTCTTGCCCACTGACCAGTGACCAGTATGTGTGTGGAGGGGGGTGGGGGGACAGGGAGGAGAGAAAGAGGGAGAGAGGAAGAGAGAGAAAAGAAGGAAAGAGTAGGAAAGGGGGAGAGAAGGAAAGGAGAGAGAAAGGGAGTGAGAAAGGCATAGAAGGGAGGGAGGAAGAGAGAAGACAGGGAGTGGGAGAGAGAGGAGGAAGAGAGATGGAGAGAGAGGGAGAGGAAGCCTCAGTTTCCCCTGGCCAGTTGCTATAGGCAGTTCAGCGTTGGGCTGGCCCATCCTACATTTTTGACTTCCTGCAAATTTCCTGGCTTTTTCCGATAAACAGGGAGTTAATTATCCATCATAACATTCTGCCCCCGAGCCCAGGCTCACAGGG
Source organism: Sorex araneus (assembly GCF_027595985.1). NCBI lineage: Eukaryota > Metazoa > Chordata > Mammalia > Eulipotyphla > Soricidae > Sorex > Sorex araneus. The sequence continues at coordinate 188,593,517 of NC_073305.1, forward strand.
AGACGACGGTGGGCACTGGCCGAGACAGGCGGCCAGAAAGCCTCCCGCCAGCCCAGCGCCCTGAGGGTCCCGCACCCTCTCTGCAGTAATCTCCGGTAGATGCGAAATGCAAGGGTCTTTAGCCCTACACAAACCCTCACTTTGAACATAGTCCTACACTCAGTTCCTCCCCACGTGGGGAGTTCTCGTCCTTCCTACTTTCCGATAAACCTTTCTACTTTCCAGCTCTGAGCCGGAGCATCTTTGTTATTCAATATTTTTATTCTTGATGAAAATATTGATGAGAGCCCGAGAGTCATAAGCACAGAGAGCTGCCGTGGTGGCTTCTGCCGCCTCTGCATCAAGAGGAAGGGGCGAGGGAGAGAGCAAAGAGAGAGAATGAGAGGGGCAGAAGGGGGGCGCGGGAGAGAGCAGAGGCGAGAGGAAGAGAAAGAAGGTTGCGAGGACTAAGAGGGAGCCCAAGCCAGCAAACCAGAGAATCCCGACCCCTTGGGCTGGCGAGGAGGCCCAGCATCTCTCTCCTGCACATCTGGGCAGGGTGTGTGAGAGTAAGGGGGCTGGGGGGGGGCGGGGGGCTGCCAATCATCTCAGCAGGACAGCAGCTTCTTAGGGAGTGTGAAGCTGGTGCCTCTCCAGCCGCATCCTCTCCTGTTGGGTCTGAGAGGCCTCCCGGCCCCCCACAGACACACTGAGTGACCAGCTGGTCCAGATGCCCCACTGGGGAGGCTGCATCGGAGGTGGGCAGGGCAGGTGCAGGAAGCCAGCCACACAATGAGGGAAGCTCTGAGAGGAGAAAGGAGGCTTTGAGGAGGGCCGGGGCTGAGAGCACTTCCTGCCGGGGTGTGCTAGAGCCCGCCCCGCGGACCCGGACAAAGGGATTGTTTGCTCTGCCTCTAGGAGGATGGCGAGCTGGTGCCAAACGGCCCCCGTGCTCCGGAGAGGACTGCCAGTGTCCTGTCCCTGGCATAATAGGGATGTTTGTCTCCGGGAAACACTTTCAGTCTTCTGCTGGGGTTTCCAGGGCATGAGAATTCGCAGTCCTGGAAAAGGAATAAAAACCCCCGTCCTTTCTTGGCTGGCCGGACAGAGGCAACTGCCCCCCAGCTCGGGGCTGGCTTTGTTTTGTGCTCAGAGATTGTCTTTGATCCAAGCCAGTGGAACAAAAGCTGATTATCTCACCTTTAAATAGAGGGACTTGAGCAGAAAGGCTGAGGTGTTGGGGGGAGGAGTGGGGGACGGCCAGAGGCCCCTTCAAGGGTCCCAGGGGCACCCAGCCAGGGAGGAAGCACAGGAGCACTGGTGGCAGGACTGCCCCCACCCTCACCCCCAGGCCCTCAGACATTCTGCCCCGCCAAGAGGCTGTGAGCCGTAGTCCGTGCTCTCCTCAGAAGGCGCCCCTGTCCCATGCAGGGTGTGGGCTGGCGTTGGCTCAGGGAGGGTGTGAGTGCACAGCCCCCCGACACTGCTCGATCTTCACCCTATGTCGAGGATCCTGTACTTTGCCCTTGGGAGGGAGCAGTGTGGCTGTTTTTAGTCCCCAACACTCCCCAAGTTGTGTTGGGGAACTTGGCCCCAACACTTGCCTCTGGGGGCCACGTTCCCAGGTGGTCTGCCCCCAGACCCTGCCTCCCCCCTCCACCAACAAGCCCATCTCCTTCGCAAAAGCCAGCAAAGAAAACTTTCTTTCAGCATATTGGAACGGTCACTTCTTTGTGCGCCAGATTTGAAACCAGCAAGCACTCGTTATTTTCCAAGAGATGAATATTTTTTTTGATGTGCATTATCATATTTATTGTCTAAATGATGACTTGAATGTCTTTAAGCACAGGGGGCTGAGCTCCTCTGACGTTTGTCCTTCTCCCTCTGATTTATTTCACTTGATCTGACGCCCTCCACTTCCAGCCAAGCTGCAGCCAATTGCAAGGCATCATCTTTCCTTGCGGCTGCATAGTATACTATTGCGTGTATTTTCCTCCGTATCTTTATCCTTTTCATCTGATGTAGGAAATCTAAGTTGCTCCCATATCCGGGCTACGTAATAAATGCTGCAATACCTTGAATAAGCATATATCCTTTCACATTAATGTCTTTGTGTTTGGGAGGAAGGCGCCAAGATGTGGAACCACTGGGTTATTTTGAAACCCTCTTCATACTCATTTTTTTGAGAAATCTCCATACTGTCTTCCATAGAGGCTGAACCAGAGCGTGTTCTCATCAACAATGAGTGAGTCTTCCTTTTCATCACATCTCCGGCCACACTGGTTTCTCCCAGTCTTTTTGATATATACCATTCTGACATGAGGCTGCACTGGGGTCGGGGTTGTGTTTGAGCATTACATGACTGAATAAAATTGGGGAAAAAGGAAATAAAAGATGACCTGATTATTTACACATACATAATATGTGCACTTGAGTTACAAATTTTGATCAATATCTGTGTTGCCCACAGGGCGATAGTGCATATTAATGACAATTGTTAATCACTGGTAGAGAATTATCGTATTTGAGACACAGCATTAGCGATTTGAAACACTCCTTTACTCTACAGTGTTCCTAGCGTACAGGTAGGGCAGTCTCCTCACAGGCCCACAGAGTTTATTCGCACTCTGCTTGTCAGTAGAGTTAGTGATGGTGGCGAGAATCAGTTGAAGGTTCCAGAGCTGGCACATACTGCAGCAAGAAGCAAGCTGCAGGGGCTGGAGTGATAGCACAGCGGGTAGGGCGTTTGCCTTGCACGCGGCCGAACCCGGGTTCAAATCCCAGCATCCCATAGGGTCCCCTGAGCACTGCCAGGAGTAATTCCTGAGTGCAGAGCCAGGAGTAGCCCCTGAGCATTGCCAGGTGTGACCCAAAAAAAAAAAAAAAAGAAGAAGCAAGCTGCAGTGCGAGGGAACAGTGCGGTGACTAAGCCGTCCTTTGGTCAGCTAGGCAAGGAGGGGGGATGGAGGGCTCTTAGTCCTAAAGGTGGTAGAGAACGGCCCTTCAGGCATCACTGTTTCGGATCATAAAGGCCTTTTCTCCTAAGCTCCAGGCTTCCTGAAGACGGGATAGATCCCTAATGCATTGTGGAGACATCTACTTGGAAACATGGGCCCCTGGTAAAGGGGTGCAAAGGCTACCTGTTGTGCTCACCTGTGGCATGTTTTCATCATCCCATACAGCTGTAAAGTGTTCCATTATGTAAATATACCGCATCTCCATTTTCCGTTCATCTGCTGTTGGATACTTGGGCTGTTTCCATAGCTTAGCCATTGCACTAAGTGCTGCAAAAAAAAAAAAAAAGTGTGTATATGTCCCTTGAATGAATGCTTTTGTATCCTGGAGGTGTATACCAAGTTGCCACATGAAAGTCAAGGGAGGGAACTCGGAGACACTGGTGGCGGGAAGTTGACAAAGGTTGGTGGGATTGGTGCTAGAACACAGTGTGTATAAAACTCCACTAGAAATAATGTTGCTAATTACCATTCTTCAAGTAAATTATGTGTATACACATGCACACAAAAATACATATGCATATATATGTATATATATACACACACACACACACACACACATGTATCACTGTCACCCCATTGCTCATTGATTTGCTCGAGCGGCACCAGTGACATCTCCATCGTGAGACTTGTTGTTACTGTTTTTGGCATATTGAATATGCCATGGGTAGCTTGCCAGGCTCTGCCATGCAGGTAAGATACTCTTGGTAACTTGCCAGGCTCTCCGAGAGGGGCAGAGGAATCAAACTTGGGTCGGCTGTGTGCAAGGCGAATGCCCTACCTGCTGTGCTATTGCTTCAGTCCACAGGATCAAAACCTGACAAGCAAAAAGCAATCAGAGTTTCCAACTGCAAGGTCAAAGAAAGCCCATGTGGTGAGGAGGCAGGAATAATCTAATAAACACAGTTCTCTGACAATTCCCAGTAAACAGAAGAGCACTATGGTTAGAATGCATCAGGTGGGGTTAAGGGGGGGGGGGTTCATTTTCTTGTTTAACTGTAAACTTTTAGTATTTTATTTTAAAGACAAGACATCAAATTCAAATTAAATCTGCATGGGATTTTCTTATGTTCTTTCCCATCTCATGGTGGTATTTATCCAATGAATGTGAGCTGTATCCAAGGTGGTAATTTTAGTACAGACGAAGGATTCCCGACTGTAGTGATAGGCTCGCCAAGGTCAGGTTAGTCTGTCAATCAAGATATTCTGTGCCAAGGTTACTTTTGATCTTATGCATTTTTTACTGCAAATCTGTTTTGTTAATGTACACACATTAACATATGTATGCATTTTCTAAAGTAATAAAATGGATTCCCTGCTTAGCCCCAATCCATAGTTTAATATTTTACCATTGATGACTGATATTGCATTTCCAGAGACACTTGTATTCATCACACAAGAGTATGAATGATTTCAAAGCTCTGTGGAAAGTCTTGCCAACCCCAGTGTGTGTGGATCTCTAATCAGGTTGTTCATAATCCCACCCCACTTCCACGCTAGTGGGTTAAGGAATTTTTATGGTAAATTCAGATCTAGATGGAAGTAGAGAGCCTGTATTTGCTATGAGTTTGCAAAGGAATCGTATCTCTCTATGTTCTCCCTTCAGCCTGCACGTAAGCATTTATGGCTTGTTCTGAATTGTTGAGGATAGCTTCTCGGGGTCTGCCCTTTCACAGGGAAATAGAGGGTCTTTCTGTTTCTGTCATTGTCCTGCTGCTTTAACTTACTCTAGAGGAACAGAACCTCTAGAGGTAAAATAGAAAACCAGCATTTTTAAAATGAATTTTGAAGTCTGTTGGTATTCTGAAATTATTGGGTTGCAAGATGATAGTTAAAAGTTACAACTTAAAACTACGATTATTTTTTGGTGTAAAAGAAAGAATTTTATTTAGGTGCTAGCAACCTGAGCAGATGGTGGCTTTCCTGTCCTCAAAAATCCATATTCCTTCCTGGTTGGGGTTAGCGGATTCTATTGCACTGATCAGGAAAATAAGTTAAAGGAAGTCTGTCAGAAGAAATGTATCGTCGTCATGGAGAAGGGAGGACCCTGTAGGCTGTCCCTGTAAGACAGTGTAAAGCAGATGCCCGGGGGTCCGAGGAGCAGCAAGCTGGCCTCATTCTGCATGTGCCTTAGAGAAAGGATCACTCCTGAGTGACTCCATCCACCCCATTCTACGTCATAACTTTCCCTCTGAAGCTTCTTCCTTCTAGAGTTATCAATAATAGCATAGTGATTTCTAATAAAAAAGGAAGTAATTGTGCAAAAAAAAAAGAAGGTAGTTTTCTCTTAAAAAGTTTCAGTTTAGCGAAGTTACAGACAAGGGAAAAGGTTGGTCCTTAGACTTACAAGCCTGGAAAATCCATTAGGCGTGAGAAGCTGATGAAACCAAGAAGAAACTATGTGGGATGTGGGCTGAGTTTCCTGACTGCTGTTCTGAGGGTTCACATGGTAGCCAGGCTGATGACTCAGCTTTTCATTCAAATATCCCTCTCTTTGCACAGCACAGACTTAGAGATGCCATAGGCTGTCAGGAACATCTGTCACTGATGCCATCTCCAGAACTTGGCAGTCCTAGTGTGAGGGGCAAGGTGTAGCCACAAGAACGCCAAACCTACGGGCCTTCTGGGCCTACTGACACCCCCACAACTGTGATGGGCTTGAGGGAGGAGTTGAAGGACCAGTCAGCCTCACTTCTGACACCTATGCCAGTTTGGGGGCTATTCCAAAGTCACATAAGTTGCAGGAATTAATTAGACTTGTGGCCATTTACTAGAAGGGCACTTTAGCATTAGCCACATCAAGGGACACAAGGTTTCTGTGGTCTACTGTACCTCTAACCCTGTCCAAGTGGACTGAGGCAGGTTCACAGAACACTGACCGCCAGCAAGACACACAGGGCTGTCCAGCAAGACACACAGGGCTGTCCAGCAAGACACACAGGGCTGTCCAGGACTTTACAACACAGGAGTGATAGGCTGGACGCATGGCCCAGGCCCATGCCCAGCATCTCATGGACTTGGCTTCAGGGCACACCACAGGTCACATTAGCATTAACTCTCAGGTGCTGTTCCGGGGACCCACACGAATCTCTAAGATCACCTGTCACTCTCGCTTGAGAGAAGAGATGAGAGGTGACCTTAAGGACCCAGGGAGCTGGTGCAACGTCCTTTCAAACAGCTGGAGAGGTTGCAGCAGACAGACTCAAAGCCCCGTGGCCTGTGCTCCCTGCTCCAGTGTGAGACAGCCATGAGACCACGGAGGGGAAGCGCATCACACCTCTCGACACTCTTAGGGGTGAGAGTGAAAATAAGCCGAACTGGATAGAGGACTTGGAGATGGTCCCTGGTGACACTCTTGATCTGGTAGGGAGGCAGACTGCAGTGGAAAGAAGACACCTAAACCAGTAGGGGCAGACGTGAGGGAGGGGCCCATCCTGAGGGGAGAGCAGTGTCTGCCTCATCCAGAAGCAGTGCGCAGACGTAGGGTGAGCGAGGAGATGGTGGGAACCCAATGAGGCCAGGAGGCAGAGTAGAGGGCCTCACAGACCACGGAGAGCCAGAGGTCAGTCGAAGTGAGGCGGGAAGCTGAAGGGGGCGATAAGAAGTGGGAGATCCGGCAGGAGCAATAGTACAGCAGGGAGGGCGTTTGCCTTGATGCAGCTGACTCGAGTCCATATGCTCCCCCAAGCATTGCCAGGAGTAATTCCTGGGTGCAGAGCCAGGAGTAACCCCTGAGCATCACTGGGTGTGACCCAAAAAGAAAAAAAAATAAGTGGGAGAACACAGGGGATTGGCTCCTTTGAGAGCTCCTTTGAGAGTCTACTCGAGCCCCCTCTCCTCAGCTGACCATTGCAGCGGTTGGTGAGGGATTCACTCTGATGACTGGAAGGCAGAGGAAACAGGGGCAGGCTGAGAATGGCCCCATCCTGAGTGTCTGTGGAGGGTGCTCAGGAGGCAGGGGCGGGGGAGGGGCACAAGGGGCTCGGGGCTCATCAGCATCTTTATTGGTCTGAGAACCCGGCAGACAAGGATGGCCAAGTGTTGGGATGGAGAGAACTGACCAAGAGAACCGGGTTGGGGAGCCTAGGGCGGTGCCGTCCTGAGCTGTTGAGGATTAAGTAGTGCTAGAGGTGGCAGCAGTTGTATTTTAGAAGACTGGGAAGAAGGCCAGCCCCGGGACAGCACGGCAAGAGGAGCACCTTGCAGGTGGTACTGAGTAGTAACGAGTAGACTGGAGGTGCTCACGCGTGCAGCTCAGGGAGAGGAGGATAAATGGGAAAACACATCACAGAAGAAGCCAGATGATAGAGAAGGACACGAGGGACTGTCATGTTAGAACCCTGAGCATGAAAGAGCTTTCAGAACGCGGCTTCCCTGACAAAGCGGTATCGGTGGCAAAGCAGGGTTGGTAAAGGGCAAAGTGTGTGCGTGGTGGGTATTTAGGAAGGAAAACTGAAGACAGGATTCATACAAATATTTTAACTCTTTGGCTGTGAACAAATACTACACTTGATCTTAGCCAAAAGGCTGAGAGGCAGAGCCCTGGCAGCCGAAGACCTCCAAAACCCAATCACAGCCATGCTCTAGACCCTCTCCACACGTTCAGATGGACCCCATGCTTGAAGGAACTGGCAGAAGAACCCAGGTGTGCGGGACCCGGGGCTGAGATCTCCAAGCCTGCTCGAATCAGGACTGGGCCTCCTCGACCCAGAACTTCATTTTTCAGCAACTTGGCAGCCACACCCGAGGACTGCCCCAGTGGCACTGTGTAATCCCATCAGTGGCCAAGATCCAGAGACTATAAAGCAACGCTCCTGGAAGAGAACAACACAGAGTCTCCTGCCCTTGCGCCTGGCTGACTTCCCCAGGGCCCCTAGGAGGGGGGTGGGTTGAGATTCCCTCCCCGCCCCGAGCAGAGCCCCGGCAGCCGAAAACTTCCAGAACCCAGCCACAACCATGTTCAAGGCCCTCTATCTACAGGCTGGGATGAGCCTCATGCATGAAGAAACCGGCAGAGGAACCGGCAGATGTGTGGGACCTGGGGCTGAGATCTCCAAGTGCACTGGGATTGGAACTGGGTCTCCTCCACCCAGACCCCCCTTTTTCCAGTAGCTTGGCAGTTTCCAGTAGCCACAAATTGCCCCCGTGCCATATAATTTCATCAAGGGCGAAGATCCAGAGACTATAAAACAAAGCTTTGGGAAGCACGTGGCCACAAATGTGGCCATACAACCTCTTATAGCCTTGTTCTCCCTCTCAGAGAACTTGGCAAGGTACCGAGAGCATCCTGCCTACATGGCAGAGCCTGGCTAGCTCTCCGTGGTGTATTTGAAATGCCAAAACCAGTAACAATGATGGTTCTCGTTCCTCTTACCCTGAAAGAGCCTCCAATGTGACACCACTGGGAAGAATGAATAAAGAGAGACTGCTAAAATCTCAGGGCTAGGAAGAATGGAGACATTTCTGGTGTCCACTCAAGTAAACTCATGTTCAACGGGATAGCAGTGATACAGTGATACAGTGGCTATGAACAGAAAGTGAGAATGGGACCATTGCTGAATTTGCAGGAGTCCAGAGGGGTTGGAGATAGGAAAGATCACGGGATTTTATTTATTTTGGGGAAACGTCTAGTTGGGAGCTAGAAAACTGTGCTTGGGTAAGCAGGAATGAGCTCTAGCACTTTTCTAGAAGCGAGGTGGTTATTCACATGCAAGAACAGTGAAGAGGAGAAATTGTTTACCACAAATATAGTCACAGAAAAAATAGGGCTGATGCTTGGGGCAGTCATGATGCAAGTGCCTAACTTTAATTTCCTTCTCCAAGTATTACACTGAGGAAGAGAGAGAGAGAGCAAGAGAGACAGACAGACAGAGACAGAGAGATACAGAGACAGAGAGACAGAGAGACAGAGACAGAAACTATTGTTATCCCTGTTTTGTAAGTGAGAGGTGAAGCAGAGTGAGGAAGTAATTTGAGTAAAATCTCCCTGTGCAGTAAAGGGCAGGGCTCAACAGGCAGCTCCATGGGAATCTGAACCCTTACCCACTCAAACCAGGCAGCCCGGGAAGACTCACTCATCTCCGCTTGTACCCTCTCCCTTCCAAAGAGAGAAGTCGCTCAAATTAAGTGCTAAGAACATTGGAAGGAAGAGGGTAAAAGAGGAGGTGAGTGAGTCTGAGAGAGAGAGAATAAGGTATGAAACATACTGGAAGAGCAGGAGGGGAACAAACAAGGAAAACATCTGATTTTCCTGGTCAGCTGTAGGATAACATAGCCTCAGGTAGTTTAGGTTTATTGGGTTACTCCCGTTACAGTGCTCCTATTCCTCTTTGTTTATTTGTAGCTTCTTTCTTAGTGTTCTGTTGACTTGTAAATGTTTTTCTCTTCTCCTTGAGTCCTTTGCATAGTTTATTCAGAGCAAGTCCTTTTTGTATGGACACAGGAAGACTTAGCAAATGCTATGCTTTTGTAACCTGGGAGTCAGTTGACTCTACATGATATTTTCCTCCAGGGCATCTGTTCTCTTGACCTAAGTCTTAGCTGCCCTTACTTCCTAGCATCCCCAAAGAAGGGTCCCGACGAGGGACGAGACGGACCCAGGGCAAGCGGTGAGTTCTGTGCTACCCTGGCATTGAGATGGGCCTGGCCAAAGTGCCTAATGCTTAACTCTAAGTTAAGAGCTTGATCATGGACAAATGTTGTCATGATCCAAACAGTGATAACTAGATTTGGACCCTGCTAGGGTGAGGAATGATTAATCTGGCCTGAGTGCTGTGGTCTGAGTCTGTGGCAAGATGTTTCCATGAGAGCTGCCTTGCAAGCCTCAATGTATCTCTTGCTATGTCCATACAAAAATAACTAGTATTAAGATGTTAATGAGTGTTTGGGCTAATGAAAGGAGAAAAACACCTTAAGAGTCAGGAAGGGCTTTGGAATGCCCTGCCCTCAGGAAGGGCTTTCTTATGTTGATTTTGCTACCTGGCTGGGTGTAGCCTAGAGGGCAAGGTGGGAGAGACAAGGAGGAGGAGAGACTAGAGAAGGAGGTGGCAGTAGATCCAGAGAGAGGCCGGAGCTGGGAGTGTGGGAGACGAGAAAGATGGAAGATTGAATAAACAGTAACTAATCAGTAACTTGCTTAGTCCTCATTCTTCCTTTGCCTTTCCTTGACCACCGGCCGTCCCGATCCAGTCCACACACAGCGGTTCCAGAGCACCGAACGCGGGTGGTGAGACAGAGCCACCCGGAGAGCCTGCAAGTGCACTCGCCCCCTGGCGAGCTTTAGTTTTTTACAGTCAGCCATTACAGGGGCCATGCGGGTGCGGGTGAGTGATTATGGGTCTAACATGCAAGTCTGGGGCTGGGAACTGAGCACGGTAGGGAGGTATATGCATTTGCTGGTCAGATGTGACCACCAGCAACACACGGTCTCCTGAGCACTACTGGAGTAGCCCTGGAGACCCGAGAGCATAGCTGAGGCATCCGGTGGTCCCCATTATCACAGGTGAGCAGAGCCCCTAACCAAGTGTTCAGAAAATTACTGGGGGTGGTCCTCTAGGTATCTGAACTCAGTTGAGATACCTAGATACAAACACTGAACTCAGTGTTTGTATCAAAACACTCACAAACATCACGAACACCACACACACACACACACACACACACACACACACACACACACTCTTTCTCTCTCTCTCTCACATACACATCATGAACACCACACACACACACACACACGCACACACACATACACACATCATGAACACTACACACACACTCACACACACACACCATGAAAACCACACGTGCGTGCGCACGCACGTGCACACACACACACACATACACACAGTCTCTTCAAGAACTCAAGTCAGAATAGAGCTTTTTACCAGCATGCCCAATTGTAGACATGTGAGTTTAGCTTCGGCGTGATTTTTGGTTGGCTCTGGATAGAATGGGAATTGCGCTTGGATTCAGGGAGTGATTTTAATAAATGCTTATGCAGTGAAGGCTGTGTGAGAGGCAGAGAAGTGACAAGGGAAAGGAAGGGAATGGGAGTCAGAGGAGACCCGTGATCTGAGGGCTATGATTCTGGTTGGAGCTCCCTCGTGTTCCAGCCATAGTGCTCCCTAGTGCACCATAGTGCTCCCTCTCTTTGTGTAAGCATTGGCCCGCAGAGCACAGAGGGAGGACTGGCATTAGTACCGCATTTCCTTCTCATGTGGCTGACACTGCTTATGAACCCCCGAGAACTGCCCAGTATAGCCCCAGGGTCCCTCCCCTGACACAAAAAGAAGTAGATTGGCCTGAACAACTAGGTGGAAGTGAAGGGTGGAAAGATTGTCCAGTGACTGTTGGGGCTAGCCAGGGTCAGGCTGTTGGAGAAGAGTCCACAAAGAAGTGGCTGAACTTTTGGAAGAACTATCTTGTTGAATAGTGAAGTCTCCAAGAATAATGAAGGTGCTTTGGGAAAGAAGGGACCAGGAGCCAAGAGTTTCAGGAAGGAGAGGGAGTGGCCGGGGTATGTACATAACTGCCATGGAAATGGCGGTGATGTCCGTTGGTGGCACTAGGTGGATGGAACCTTGGGGAGAAGTCATTTTCTCCTGGGCACCCCCTCTGTAACGTGTATCTGAGGAAGCTCCTCACAGTGAGGGAGAGTGATTTCCTTTAGGCCTCATCAATGGGGTGTTCAAGGTTATCCCCAGTACCACAGGGTCCTAGAAGGGACTTGATGGTTGATTACACTTTGCTCAGTTCTTTGACTTGGCTTCACATATGACCAGTCTTGTGGTAATATCTGATTCTTTTCCCAGTTCAACCCAAAGAAATCTCTTTCTATTCAAAAGTCCCTTTAAGGTATTTTTCCGTACTATTATGTAGGAATGCAGGTTCCAAATTTGGGCTATACTTAACAAGTCATAAAGCACATGACTTGTTAGAGCTTTAAATACTGGTAGAGCTTTAAATAAAAATTTGAAAAGCTTTGATAAAAAAGCATACATCTATCCAAAACTCATGTAGTTCATGAGCTAATCAAACATTTTCTTGTCTGGGGCAGAGCAAGATAGTACAGGTGTTCAGGTACAACTTGTATGTGACCAGCCTAATTTGTTCCCTGGTCCCACATAGACCCCCAAGTACCTCTGAGTGTCCTCAGACATCAATGGGGTGTTCAAGGTTATCCCCAGTACCACAGAGTCCAATGACAATGCATTCCTGAGCCCCTCCACTGAAACTCTGATGCAGTTGTCTGAGAATCATGGGAGGGATTCTCAGGGGCCTCCTGAGTACCCCACTCTTCACACACACACACACACACACACACACACACACACGCATACATTTCTTTTTCTGTTCTCACTCTTGGGAATGTATAAACATGGAAGGGGGTTGTAATGTGGAAATGAGTAGATAACAGAAGAAAACACAGGCTTGGAGGTGAATCCCTTACCACATCAGTTCTGTCAGAACGATCAGTCTATATCTAAGGCAACCCGTGACTGAGAACAGGCCTTGAGAGATTTCAAACAAGGGTTAGGGACATGGTTCAGATGACTTAGCACAAGCCTTGCATGGGCCGAGCCCTAGCTTTGATCCCAACCATGCCCTCTCTCCACACTGCACAATGGGGTGTGGGTCCTACAAGACAAGGAAACAAGATAAACCAGAGACACTAATTCTCCATGCCGACCATTGAAATAAGTCATAAACCATTTGTTTTATGGCAGAGATTAGAGCATTTGAGCTCATATGATCTGTGGGTCGCAAGTAAGTTTCATAATCTGCAACCCCCACTGAGAAAGGTCCTCACTGACCAAAACTGTGGAGATGTACATTGAATGAGTTTGGGGTCAAGCCTGATTTTAACGGTGTCTGTCAGAGGTGACTTTACCTGGTCTAACTCAAGACTCGCGGGAAGTTATTTAAGGGACTGAATGACAAAGAATAAAGTAAGAAAAAGTTACTTACAGAGATGTTAAGAAATCTCAGAAGCAGCAACCCTGGCTTGTTTTCCAGCACCCTATGTAGTCCCCTGGACCCCACCAGGAGAGCCACCTGAGCACTGAGCCAGGAGTAAGCTCCAGGTTCGGCCCAAGGGAAAAGAGAAATTTCCCAAGTCATTCTGAACGTGAGCAGTAAAGGAAGGCGCTCCACCCGCAGAGGTTCAGAGACTTCGCAGAGCCCTGCTGGAGCACCACAGTTCTGACAAGTGGCACTGCGGGTGCTGCGGGACCCTCACAGGAGCACCTGTGTGGGATGCATGTGTCCCTGTGGTCGGTCCTTGGTCGCTCTGGCCCATGCAGGATAACCCTATAACCCTGGTGGCCCGCAGCACTGGGGCTAGATAAATATAACCAGGACTAATCCCAGGCCCCTATTATGACCACTAGGGAAACCCCCTCTGCCAAAAAAAAAAAAAAAAGCCTGTGAGTCAGAATGACTGGACCCCACCTCGTCTACTCCACTCTGAAGCGTGTGGCTTCTGGGGTAGGTGGTGAGGAATTATTTCCTCATTAGCAAGAGGAGACATTTGCGCTAAGTCACTAGTAGGGTAGCTCTCCTCCAGCTCTGAAGAGTGAGGCCTGACAACACGGACCAGCATCCACGGGGGGCTGCGGAGTCTGCAGGGCCCACCACCTGCGTCAGAGGCAAACGTAAGGTGTGTTCCCCTCTTATGCTGCTGTTGCTTTTGTGTTGGCCACCTGTGTTGCTTCATTTTCCTTTGATACCTTCTGAGAATTATATATAATTATGGAGAGAAAATGGAACTTCTTGTGAGACGGCGGGCGCAGTTAGAGAAAATTTGACTCCACATCTCATTTAATCCTCTCACCGGAAATAGATCTTAGAGAATGTCATATTCGAAATCTATAGATGACATTACAGAAACTGACAAAGATCAGATGAATTTCCTAAGGTCCTAATGCTGGAAAATAAAAGAGCATAAAATAGGTTTGAACAGAGATCTCTGTTTGCAATAGAGAATATTCTTCCTATTGTACTGTGTTTCTCCACAGCAACAGAACGGGCTGCTAGCCTGAAAGGCCTGAATCCCCAGCTCCTTGTGTGGTGACTCTGAAAACTGCTTTATTTCCCTCTTAGATTCCAGTTTGGCCTTGCATTATACAGCTAAGTGCTTTCCCATTGCTGCATTGTTTTGCATTCTGAAATCCAAGAATTTGGAACAAGCAACCTTCACTGAGATAGGACTCCTTATCATATGGAAATGTTATTGCTCTAATTATCATATTTGAGACTTTTCCAAGAGGTAGGCTGTGAGCATTTGCAAGTCATTGCAGGGAAAACATTTCCTGAGCGGATCCCGGGGAGGGCAGTCATTAGCTCCTGCCCCATGCAAGCATCCTTTGAAGCGCTCCTGCAGGAAACTTGAGAGAGATTCAAGGAGCAAATGCAAATGGCATTGGCTGCAAAACTACAGAATTCCTCTGGGGGAATCTTGGCTATAACAAAACAACTCTGAATTGAAGCAAAGTAAATCGTGGCGGAGGAGAGGCTGTTTATCAGCGCACACTTGGACGGATGACAGCAGGAGAAAGCCTTAGCGTCCCCATTTCCTCCCCATTAAGAAAATAATTGAGGCTAATTTCATTCTCACACATAAACTACATGGCTGTTTAGTTCTCTCCGAGTTCTTGGATGAGGAGAGTTCTCGGAGCTTCCATGGCAGCGAACAGCCCCGTCTGGCTGTCTCAGGGCTGTGCTTGGCTAAGCGGTGCCTGCGGGGGGCCGGGGAAGGCAGCAGACAGTGCCAGGGGCTCTGCCCGAAAGTTGCAGCTTTAGGGAAATGGAAATTTAGGTGTTATTTCTGGGTTCCTCTCTAAAACTAAGTGTTGGCCTCTGGCTTGAAAGTCCTCGGCACACAGTTAAGAACTAGATGCTGCCAGACATTTTGAAAATTATTACAGTTCAGGTACTTGCAAAGTTGATAAAGATTATGGCATTAATGTACACAATTTACTATACCCCCAAGTTCCTACAACGCCCACTGCTGTCTCTGTTTCTGTCTTTCTGTCTGTTCCTGTCCTGTTCCCTACCCCTGCTATTTGGTAAACGGTTCTGTATTCCAAGGCCAAAGGCTTGGCATTGTTCAACACTATTTCTTATTTCTGCCTCTCTCTTTCCTTTCCAGCAGCAAGCAAGATCATTCAATATTTCTCTCTCTCCTTCTGCCTTAGTGTTTTGTGTCACATGGTATCCTCTAGTCCCATCCGTGTTGCAGTGAACCTCATGACTTTTAGATGGGCATCTTATGAAGAGGAAGATCTTAATCAGAAATGCGAGTGATGCACTGTTTGTCACTGTGGATAAAAAAGAAAAGTCCACGATGCAAGGAACTTTAGGACACATTTCCCCCAAGAGAACATTTCTCTGTTCTCTAGAATCCTGAGAGCTGCAAAGCGAGGGGAAAGAAGCCCATGTTTGTAGAAAGAGGCGGAGATTCTGAAAGAAGGGGTTGCAGCCAGACCAACCCCTGGGACTTGCTTGCTCATTCGACCTTCAAAAGCAGGACTGAGGAGGGAGCAGGTATGAGAGCAGAGCTGAGGCCATATTGGAATTGGCAGCCGGGCGGGTTGCATTTCTGGGCAAGTAGAATATTTACAGGAACAGGAAAGTGATTTGGATGTTGGTTTGAGATAAGATCCCTCAGTGAAGAGAAGCTTTATCTTGCTAGAAAGTTTTCTTGACAATGTCACTGGAAGCCAGTTCAAAAGAAATGAAGAACTGAACCAAAGTTCAAAACCAGCAACTCTTCTTGGTTGGGATGATTGTCCTTGTCTTGTCCTTCCCCCAGAGGCCGAGGTAAGAATGAATTGACCCTTCCCTCAGAAACCTTTGTTTTGGTTTTTAGATGGGATGGAATCAGCCTCAGGGAATCAGCTAAGCAGGGCTTTAGATTTTTATCTATCTCTTTTTCTACTTGAAGCATGTTGGTTTACAAAGCCGAGGTTTCGGACTCCCAGACCATATCCTCCACCAGAGTGTCCCCTTTTCTCCCCGTCACCCCATTGTCTGCTTCCATCTCTCTGCGGTCAGTCTTTTGGAAACCTGTTTTCAGTGTCTGCTGCCTTTGGGTATTGTTATTCCCCACTGTGAATTTTCATATCCTACATATGAGAGTCCAGTCCAGTCCTCAAGGCATTTGCCTTGCACACAGCCGGCCTGGATTCAATTCCTCTGTCCCTCTCAGAGAGCCTGGCAAGTACTGAGAGTATCCCGCCCACATGGCAGAGCCTTGCAAGCTCCCTGTGGCATATTCGATATGCCAAAAATAGTAACAACAAGTCTCACAATGGAGATGTTACTGGTGCCCGCTTGAGCAAATCAATAAACAACAGAATGACAGTGCTACAGTGCTACATATGAGAGAGATCATGATGTGTCTGTCCCTGTCCCTCCGGCTAACTTCACTCAACCCGAATGCAGACCCCTTTCTAAAGCCCTGCACAAAGTCAGATAACATGGCTGACAGACGCCAATACCACACCTGAGTCACCCTGCAGGTTCCACCCCCACTCATGTTTGGGTAACAGGAGCATCCCATTCTCTTTCTAGAAAAGCCTTCCTGTGACAATGAAGCCAAGAAGGTCACTCTGAAATGTGGCTGCCTTTCCACTGGCCAGATTATTGCCAATGAAGCTCTCTCTGCACGTCACCATGTGTCTCAGTGCACGGGCCCTCCAGCGGCCCTGGAATCAGACTCACACGCTCTCACGGCCCAGTAGGTGTATTTGTTTATCTCCATATAACAAATCCCGAGCTCGGTACAGACCTGGGCCTGTGGGGAGGCAGAGCCCACATCAGCGTTGGGGTAAATCCTCCTTTGAGAACAGTCTTCAGTGAACAAATCTCTTTGTAAACCCAGTTAGTTCCTCCTTAGCTGTACGGGATTCTGTGCTGTTCTCATTGTTCTCTAAAACCTTTGCAGAAAATTTCATACTAGGCTCTGACCAATTAATAATCCTGACGAGTTAATAATTCTCAGGAAGAATAGCTGTGTCCTCTATATTAATCTTTCCTTCTGTCCTTGGTTAATGCATACGAAGCATTTTACTATAGTGTCAGGCACACAGTAAACACTTCATGGTAACTGTTATTTTTCTTTCTTCCTTCCTTTATTCTTTCTTTCTTTCTTTCTTTCTTTCTTTCTTTCTTTCTTTCTTTCTTTCTTTCTTTCTTTCTTTCTTTCTTTCTTTCTTTCTTTCTTTCTTTCTTTCTTTCGTTTTCTTTCTTCCTTCCTTTATTCTTTCTTTCTTCCTTCCTTTATTCTTTCTTTCTTTCTTTCTTTCTTTCTTTCTTTCTTTCTTTCTTTCTTTCTTTCTTTCTTTCTTTCTTTCTTTCTTTCTTTCTTTCTTTCTTCCTTCCTTCCTTCCCTCCCTCCTCCCTCCCTCCCTCCCTCCCTTCCCTCCCTCCCTCCCTCCCTCCCTCCCTTCCCTCCCTCCCTCCCTCCCTCCTCCCTCCCTCCCTCCCTCCCTCCCTCCCTCCCTCCTTCCTTCCTTCCTTCCTTCCTTCCTTCCTTCCTTCCTTCCTTCCTTCCTTCCTTCCTTCCTTCCTTCCTTCCTTCCTTCCTTCCTTCCTTCCTTCCTTCCTTCTTCCTCACTGTTAAATCCCTTAGTGTCTCTCCACTAGAGAGACAAAAGGAAAACCATAGGCTGCCTTTGAAAAGCTCAGAGTTTGACAGGAAGTTCTCACAAACCTCTCTGCTCAGTTCTTGAAATCTGCAAATTTAAGTTAAATGATAAGGAAGTAAAGGGAAGGGAAGGGAACGATGGGCAGAGCGTTGCTGTTCGTCCTGCTAGAAAGCAGTTCTAGAGAAACCTACCCTTAGCCCGGACAGGCGCCAAGACTGCCAAGGGTGAAATTAGAGTAGTTTCGCATTACTGTGAGGAAGCCTACAGAGAAAACACAGGGATCAAGTGGTGAGAAGTCCCCGGCGGAGCCCACCGGCATTCTCCCAAGACACATTGCGGAGAAATCTTTGGGGTGCTTTTAGGGGGAGTCCATGTGCCTCTGGCTCTCACGTCTCCCCACACAGACCATCTGACTAAGTCAACTTTGCGGGGCCAGGGATGACCGTGAGGAGAGGAAGAAGGCATTTCCTCTATCAAGAAACTAAGTCCTTTAGTTATTTCTGGTTGTTGTTGGGTATTTTTTAGGGGGTGGGCTGGGATGTTTAAGCCTTACTAGGCAGTGTTCAGGGCTTTTACCTGACTCTGGTGTGAGATCATACCCGACAGTGCTCAGGAGGCCATTTGCACTAGTCAGCTGCACGCCAAGCAAGGGTCCGAGATCCTACACTACCTCTTCAGCCTGACGTCTCTGCTAAGCCAACTCCTTCAGCAACCGAAGGTGTCAGCAATCACCTGGGGCCTCTGAAGAGTCACTGGGGAGCCTTTCTGGGGCTGTGACTTGCTGCTGTCAGAAATAAGACCAAACCTCTCTATGTTCATCATGAGAGAAATTTTGGCCGATTTCTTGACCCCAGTTGTTAGCTGGCTCTGAATAGCATTTTACATGAATTCCTCCTGTATTCATCTTGAAATGTGCTTCACAGCTATGAGGATCTCAATCATCAATGGTAAGAGATGGCAGCAGAGCCTGGAATAATGCCACCTCCTTCCCCACTTCTCATCTATGTTCTTCTTATCTATGTTAGGAAGGACCATTGTGTAAACCAGCACCATCGAGAACCTGCCTGTCTTACTTCTGCCTCAGCATGAAGCACAGTGGGCAGGGCCCGGAAGGGGTTGAACAGGAAAGAATGCCATCCCATCATCCCCTCTGGATCAGTCCGGCTCCTCTCCCAAAGCTGCCCTTTTCTGGGGACCTCTTGAGCATACCCTGCTCACCTGAGTAACTAGGTTACTGGAAGAGCTGACGCAACTTTGAGTGCAGCCCTCTTCCTCCCCCAATGCCCTATACAGAGGCCACTGTGTGCCATGGGCCAGGGAGCCCAGACTAAGCCCAGGGTCCTGAACTGCTTCATTTGGATTTCTGTGCTCTGATACTAACGCAGGCAGGGGCGGGGCAGGGTGCAGCATTGGCAATAAGTTATTGGGAAGTAATAAAACCAATATGGAATTTCAGGAAGTTGCTCTCTTGCTAACCCTAAACTAGCAAAGCATTATGGCTGGACCCACTTAGTGGACTCAGGAACTGAGGCCTGACATGAGCCTCACAGGCACCAGCGCTAGCTCGGAGATGATTGTACCTCCGTCATCTGAAGAGAAGCTCCAGCCTGGACAAAGGGTTTTGACAGGGGATGGAGGCCCAATGTCCCAAGCCTAACAATGGGCTGGACTCTTATTTGTGTGGAAGACCCCACTTGGGGGCAGTCTGGGGAAACCTATAGAACCAACTCAGAAGCAAGTTACGGGGTGACGGTCATCTCCCTGTCGCCGGGGAATGAAGCTCCACCCAAGGTGTGGACTCTCCACTTTACCCTCTGAAGAAGTTCCTGTTTTTCTCTTGAACATTATTCCCTCTCTTCCCATCCTCTTATTCTCTAAATAAAACTATTTTACTTTACTATTTACATTTTCCTGAAATTCTTTTCTGTGAGGGAACATGATGGGTTTGGAGGGCCTGTGTAAAATTGTGGACTGACTTTACTTTCCTGCAAAGAGCAATTCCTAACTCCCTCCTAGGTTCCACAAATCCCTGAGAAATTGGGTGCGGGGGGGGGTCATTTCCCATGTCAGGCAGATCCGAGTGGAACCCAGGGGCAAGTTTTTCCTGGCTCTGCACTCAGGGATCACACCTGTCAGTGCATAAGCATTTATGTGGGTGCTGGTTGAACCGGGGTCACCCTTGAGCCAGGCAAACGCCCTACCTGCTTGTACTATCTCTCCAGCCCTACCAGGTGTGGTTTGATGGCCCGCTCTTGGGGCTAGTGTGCTGTCAGCTTTGTACCATGCAGGGCTCAGCACAAACTCTCGTCAGTCCTCAGTTTCCCCAGACACTTCCCCGGGCGACTTTCTTGGGTAGAGGGGAACTGCACGCCAACTCAGGGAAGCTGCCTCTCTCCTTCCCACTTCCCCCGAGTTCCCTGCAGCCGTGCTAAAGCCGGCTCTGTCCCCTCTGGAATCTGTTCCCCATGAGCGCCCACCCCAGACTCTCTCCCAGACTGTCTTTTGTGGCTCCTCCGCTGGACTAGGGTCCCCCACCCTTCCCTCCACTTCTCTGAGGGCAGATGCCCAGGTCTGCCCAGAGCTGTCCGCTCCTGTGTTCTTCCCCCTGCGATGAGGTACCGTGAGGCTCGCTCAGGCTCTCTGCAGGCTCACTTTGCTTCTTGCTTTTGAGCTTCCATAAAATCAGGAAAATTAACAACCCTATCTTGTAAAAATTCCCCCTGATGCTGCGTGCATGCTGTTTGGATGCCGGCCAAAGGGCCAGGGCAGGGGCGGGCTGGGGCAGACTCTGTGGGTCTCCCACTGCCCACCACCCTGGTGCTCACACGTTTGCCCTCTGCGGAATCCTTCTCCCTCAGACCCCGCTGAGTGTAGGTTTTCCGGAAGCACTCTCCTCCACGGACACGCCACCAGGAAACTGCAGGAATTCTTGCTGAGAGGACGCCCATGAGGACCACGGGCTGGGCTAAATCCTGAGAGGGATTTGAGAGACTCTGGTGACCTTGCTCTGGCCACTGCGGTATTGTCCGTGGCATGTGGCAGGTAATGGCTGGATGGTTATTAGAAGTAACGTGAGACTTTCTCCAGACAGACTGACCGGGAGTGGCATCTGGGAAGGGCCTGGCACCCTGTCGAGCGAGCACTGACCAACCCTCTCTTGTACCAGGAGCTGGGTGGAAATGCTGAGAACTTCCCGAACATTTTCTAAAACATATGTTTGCCTTGTTGTGTACATGTGTTGCTATCCTTACAGACAGGTTGTGAAAAACTGAAGTTGGCTAGAAAATCCACCAAGTCCCATGGAGGAAAGGGCTGTCTGCATCGAAATACAGAAAATACCAGGTACAAGTTGCGTTAAAAATGGCCACAAGCTCTAGATGAAGCAGAACTACTCTATTCCCATGAAGCTGAACAGACAGGAGACTGCCAACTCTCCTCAAACACAACTTTTGGGGGACAGAAGGTGTAGGAATGCTCAGATTATAGGGGACCCAGCAGAGCTAGGGATAACAGCACCGGGACAGTGATTTTGGGAATTTTGGGAAGCAATCCATTCTGAGTTACTGCTGGTGGCACCCTGGGGAGGCAGCTGTGGATGAATCATGACACACTTCTGCCCCACATACACTCAGTCTGCTGGGAAAATACCCATCCTGGCGAGGTCTTGTGGGGAGGGTCTGTGGGCATCAGATGGCCATGGGCGCCGAGGGCAGTTCCTCCTGTAGGACAGCACTCCGTGGTCAGTCCAGCCCAAACACTGAAAGCAAGCGTGCCCCCCCCCCGCCCCGAATTCATTAGTCTCCCTCCAGAAGATTCCAATGTTGTGCATTAGTCCTTGGGCTACACTGCCATCTGGAAGCTAAATTCATTACCCTCCGCCCTCAACCGAAGAGGCCACATTGACCTTGTACCTGGGAAGGAGCTGTGCTCCGCTTACCTAATATTCCCCATGGCTTCAAGCAAATAAACCATTCTTCATGGTTGGTCTTCAACCTTCGCCTCATGTTATCCTGATTTATAGAGAACTTCCCTCCTTCCCCCCGGAGGTGGGGATGCCATGGTGCTGGGAGAAGTGATCCATATCTGTGCTGTTTCTAATCCATTTGTAAGAGCATTTATAAGCTCACTGGGGAGGAAAGGTGGTCTCTGAATGCCTGGTAATAATAATGACTGTGATGCTTATGAGATATGAAAGATACATCACAGCGGGCAGCTGCCTGCTCGCCGATGCTTTTCCCCTCTTCTCCACAAATCTCCAGCCAACTGATATTTAAAACAGCAAAATCTCTCGACAAAGGCCAACTTATGATTTTTTTTTAGGAATAACCAGCTTAATAAAACCATGCCAGTGTAAAATGAATTACAGTGCCATTACAATGATCTATCTGGGTGCTTTAAATGTTTTAAATTAGTAGTTGTTTCCATGCCTAAGGATAGGAGTGGACTGCATGCTGCTTTCAGAGCAAATGTTGCGTACAGCTCTGTTTCGGTGCCCGGAGAGGAGAGGCCATCAAGCACTCTGGTCGTACAAAGAACAAGTGTGGCATTTTAGCCCTTTAAATGGTTTTGGCTTCGTTTCTGAAGAATCATTCTTCTCTGGTACCCCCAGTTGGGGGGGGGGCACAAACTTAGTTTTCTCTTCTGCATGTTGTCGGGACCCCCACCCCTGTCACTCACCTTCACGCACCAGACGCTCTTGTTGCAGGGAAGGAGACGGGTGTGTGACTCTGAGCTCCAATCAAGATGGTTTCAGGTGAAGCTCCAGGGCCTGGGGAACCCCCAGATACTGGCTAGGTTCCAGGTGCTGAGAGCCTACGAGGTAGCAGTGGTCCAGGTGTTGATAGGGACCCGGCTGCTGATGAGATTCCACCCCGTAGTGATGGGGACTATCCCATGGTTGGTGGTTGTATGATTCTTGATGCTGTGCTGGTGATGGTTCAGATGGTTCCACGCATTGGTGGTGGTTCCAGGTGGTGGTGGTGGTTCTAGGCATTGGTGGTTGTTCGAGGCATTGGTGGTGGTTCCAGGTGGTGGTGGTGGTTCCAGGCGGTGGTGGTGGTTCCAGGTGGTGGTGGTAGTTCCAGGTGGTGGTGGTGGTTCCAGGCGTAGGTGGTGGTTCCATGTGTTGGTGGTGGTTCCAGCTGCTGGTGATGGTTGCAGCTGCTGGTTCCAGGTGCTGGTGACAGTTGCAGGTGCTGGTGGTTTCTAGGTGGTGGGATGATTCTGGGTGATGATGTTCTAGGGGCTGGTGGTGGTCCAGCCATTGGGGTAGCTCCACTGGCAAAATAAAGAGAAAGTATTTTTAGAGAAATGGGCACATTTACAATGCCCTAGTTAGCCAAAAATATGCCCTTTTCAAGGCATTGTGGTTTTTAGTTATTTTTTTAACCCAGGTATTTTATACTTGTTGTAAATAGTTCACAGAATTTATAATCTGCCATAAATAATGTTTGCCAGTATACATTAAACCAGATTGCATATCCTCCTCACAGTGACTCCAGAGGAGCCTTTTATTATTATAAATAAAAAATGTATTCTTGAGACTCCAGCACATGCACACACATATATCACACTTACACAGTCACCACCATGCGTAAGTACTCAGCTTTGAGTGGATCAGAACTCAACGCTGAGATTTGCTGACATCACAGGCTTCTCAAGCTTTGGACGAATATGTAGCCCCTCCACCTGCTTCTGCTCAGGAGACTTAATGAAAATCAAGAGAGCTGTGGGCTCAGGGGCTATTTGCCTTCACCATGTCCCTTGGTCATACTCACAGGACCCCACTTACACCCCTTCGCCAGCAACAAACTATTGAACGCCTTGCTTCTTTCAACTCAAGGAAGGAAAATCAATGCAAAGTGTCATTGTCTTTTATACTGGGCCTCAGTGTCAGATTGTCTGAAACAAATGAGCACCCCCGCCTCCAGCCCCCATTCATGGACTCTTCGACTCTCAGC
The DNA here is from genome assembly GCF_027595985.1 of Sorex araneus. Lineage (NCBI taxonomy): Eukaryota > Metazoa > Chordata > Mammalia > Eulipotyphla > Soricidae > Sorex > Sorex araneus. The sequence continues at coordinate 188,617,118 of NC_073305.1, forward strand.
CCAGCAGTGCCCTGTCTAGGCTGGAAATAAATATAGGGGATCCCACCCAGAGGGAGGAGGAGCTGCACCTCTAGTCACAGCGGGGTGAGCCCTGACTGAGCGCCATTTACAGCAAGGTTCCAAGGCACTGTTTCATCTTGACAAGAAGATTATCATTATGTCGAGTGATGGTATAGCTGGCAGGGAGCCTGCCCTGCACACAGCAGACCTGGCTTAAATCCATACAGGGTCCGGAAAACCCTACAGGAGTGATCCTTGAGCACAGAGCCAGGAGTAAGCCCTGAGCACCACCAAGTGCAGCCCAAATCCATCCCCTAAACAAAATTTAAAATGTCCTAAGTTAATGGAAATAACCAATGAAAGAGATGTGGGTTCAAATGTCATATTTGCTGTCACCCTCCATCCCCTGCTGATCGAGGTGTCCCTCCATGAAGAACATGTTTGTGCAACAGTGTTGAGTACCTCATCTGTGCCTTTCTAACCTGAAAGTCTGCAGACTATGCAAATTTTCCTGAAATTATGTGTAAGATAACCTTAAACTTTGTTCTATGTCTTATGTTTCTGAAAGATGAATAGTGATTTACTCTGTATAAAACTATGGATAGCCATGACTTATTCAACAAATTGCACAATTTGGGGGTTAGTCCGTGGAGCAGGGCGGTTCTGAGTGATCTAGAGAATTAGATCATTACTTGACAGCATGGGGACATAGTAAGCTATGTAGGAAAGTTCATAGACGATACAGCTGCAGAGTTGGCAGTTAAGCAAAAAGTCAGTTGTGGGGGACAGATGTCACACTGGAACCTGTGATAAAGTGAACTCATGTCTTTCTCCCTCTATCACCCACCCGTCAGGAGTCTTGCAACGTTAGCTCTTCCCCTTACTAGGGTTCAGACCACATAGATCCGGTTGCAGAACACATGCAAGATGAGGCATCCATGCCAGACCGTGGCTGGCTCTTATCGTGCCCGTGGGCTGGTGGGTGTATGCCCTTAGGAGACAGGGGCACCTGCCTTTAAACTCAGCGCGTGCCCTGCGTCTGAGATCTTACTCCATCAGGACAGGAGTCCTCAGTCCTCTCTAGCCCAATGCTGAGGACACCCAGGGCTGTGTCCCATTTTGAGTCAAGCAAGCGCCACTGTGATGAGCTACTTGGAACTTAATTCTGTGTACCCAGGTGTACCCAGGTGCTGTAGCAACTGATTCCTGAAAGCTAAATTGCTGGACCAGAAGATGCATATCTTTTAAGTTCATATTAGATAACATGAAATTTCACTCTAAAGAGGCCGCACCAATTAATATTCCTGTGATATTCTTATCAATGATGAATGAGAGCTCAGATTCCTGACATCCTCCTCAAGAGTAAATTATCCTGCTTTTTGATCTTTATAATTTAATAGCTTAAAAATACAAATTCATTGTGGTTTTAATTTATATTTCTTTTCTATCTATGTGCTTCAGACATCTTTTAAAAATGTTAAACCATTTTGTAACTTCCCTTTTACGGTCTAAATTTAGCCATTTGTTGGTGCTGGCACAACTGGACAACCACATGCAAAAAAATGGGTTTAGACCTTGACCTGACACCATGCACAAAAGTCAGATCAAAATGGATTAAAGACCTCAACATTAGACCACAAACCATAAGGTACATTGAAGACAAGGTCGGCGAAACCCTCCACGATATTGAAGATAAAGGTATCTTCAAAGGTGACACGGAACTAAGCAATCTAGTAAAAACAGAGATCAACAAATGGGACTACATTAAACTAAAAAGCTTCTGCACCGCAAGAGATACATTGACCAGAATCCAAAGACTATCCACAGAATGGGAAAGGATATTTACACAATACCCATCAGATAAGGGGTTGATATCAATGGTATATAAAGCACTGGTTGAACTCTACAAGAAGAAAACATCCAACCCCATCAAAAAATGGGGCGAAGAAATGAACAGAAACTTTACCAAGGAAGAAATACGAATGGCCAAAAGGCACATGAAAAAGTGCTCTGCATCACTAATCATCAGAGAGATGCAGATCAAAACAACCATGAGATACCACCTCACACCACAGAGACTAGCACACATCCAAAAGAACAAAAGCAACTGCTGTTGGAGAGGATGTGGGGAGAAAGGGACCCTTCTTCACTGCTGGTGGGAATGCCGACTGGTTCAGCCCTTCTGGAAAACAATTTGGACGACTCTCAAAAAATTAGATATTGAATTCCCATTTGACCCAGCAATACCACTGCTGGGAATATATCCCAGAGAGGCAAAAAAGTACAATCGAAACAACATCTGCACATGTATGTTCATCGCAGCACTGTTTACAATAGCCAGAATCTGGAAAAAACCCGAATGCCCCAGAACGGATGACTGGTTGAGGAAACTTTGGTACATCTATACAATGGAATACTATGCAGCTGTTAGAAAAAAGGAGGTCAAGAATTTTGTAGTTAAGTGGATGGGCATGAAAAGTTTCATGCTGAGTGAAATGAGTCAGAAAGAGAGAGACAGACATAGAAAGATTGCACTCATCTATGGTATATAGAATAACAGAGTGGGAGACTAACACCCAAGAACTGTAGAACTAAGTACCAGGAGGTTGACTCCATGGCTTCGAGGCTGGCCTCACGTTCCGGGGAAAGGTCAACTCAGAGAAGCGATCACCAACTACATTGTAGTCGAAGGCCATGTGGGGGAAGGGAGTTGCGGGCTGAATGAGGGCTAGAGACTGAGCACAGCGGCCACTCAACACCTTTATTGCAAACCACAACAGCTAATTAGAGAGAGAGAACAGAAGGGAATGCCTTGCCACAGTGGCAGGGTGGGGTGGGGGGGAGATGGGATTGGGGAGGGTGGGAAGGACGCTGGGTTTACGGGTGGTGGAGAATGGGCACTGGTGAAGGGATGGGTTCCCGAACTTTGTATGAGGGAAGTATAAGCACAAAAGTGTATAAATCTGTAACTGTACCCTCACGGTGATTCTCTAATTAAAAATAAATAAATTTAAAAATTAAAAAAAAAATTTAGCCATTTGCTATTAGATTCATTTTATATTTTTTTACATTGCTTACAAAAATTTATTGTATGTTTAAAAATTGCTTATTGTATACATGCACATAACTCATGATTGGTCATTATCTATTTGATCTTTGTAAAAATTTACTTTTATGAAATCACATTTGCACTTTGAAATACATATTTTTGGCTTCCTGCTTTTGTCAGGGATTGGTTGACAATCGCTTGTTTCATAAAGAAATAATCCAGGAGGGCTGGTCATGTGATTATTAATCTGCCAACGAGGAACCTATGGTTCATGGGAGCTCAGGAAGTGGCTGAGTGCCTCCAGACTCCCAGGAAAGAGGGACCCAGTCCGGCTGGTGCTGGAGGAATGTATAATCTAAGTATGACTTTCAGAGCTGTGGGTAGTTCGGCGATATCACAAGGAATAGTGTACCTGGGGGACAGAGTATCTGGGGGACAAGGAGGACCACCCAGGACAGACGGGCTGAGTGAAGGGAGGACAGCCAAGAGCTCAAGAGAAGCGGAAGTAGACTTCTAAGAGCAGTTCCCCTGCTCCGCGGAGGGATTTAGGCCAGGTCAGTCCTGCCACTCTGTGTGGACCTACAGTCCTACAGTCATAAATACCCTCAACTCCTTTCCCTCCCCGCAGCAGACTTCCTGATCACCTTGTCCAGCGGACGGAACTCCAGTGGCACAAGGAGTTCACATCTGGAGGAGCAGAGGCAAGACGGCAGCAGATGGGCAAAGCACCTTGAACCCAGAGCCTCCACCTGCGGGGTCTTGCCCCCCCAACCCCCAAACCATAGTTTCTTGCCAATCACAGGTCTTCTGAGGGAGTGAAAATTAGCAAAAGTCAAAGTGGGTAATAAGGGGATGGTTTAGTGCTAGAGGGCTCAGATACATTACTTTAAAAAAAAATGAGTCTTTGTGATCTATAACATAATATTGCTAGGCTTTCGTGCGTACAGCGCTCCAACCCCACACCTTCCAGCCCAAGAGTGTTTCTCAGCAACGTCAGGGAATCCCCCACAATAATCCCCTCTCTTTCCACCTCCCTGCCACAGTAAACTCTATTCCCTAGACCAGTTCTTAGGGTCTGTCACCTTACTAGCTTCTTTTATCCCTTTGGCAACAGAACAGATCCTGTTCCATTCATTACATAAACATGCTGTTCCTATCCCACAACTCCGAGGGATGATTTTATATCTGCTCATTTCCTTTCGGCTGACTTCACTCAGCGTGATACCCACGAATCTCACAGTTCCACCCAATGTCGCGGCAAGGTGCATGATTTTGCCTTTCCTTACAGCTGAGTAGATTACATATGCATATATGGAATCTACAAAGTTTCTTTATTCACTCACTTGTTCTTGGGCACTTGGGTTGTTTCCAGATTTGGGCTTTTGTGAATAGTGCTGCAATGGATATAGGAGCACAAATGTCTTTTCAGAATAGCGTCGGGGGCCCTTGGGATTGATGGTAAAAAGTAGAATTGCTGGGTCATATGAAAAGTCAGTTCTTAGTTTTTTGAGAAATGTCCATGTTGTCTTCCAAACAGGCTGAACAGTCAGTGTTCCCACCAGCAGTGGATGAGGGTCCTTCGTCCCCCACGTCCCAACCAACACTATTTGATTTTGTTCTATTGGATGTGTGCCAGTCTCATTGGTATGATGTGAAATCTAAATGTTGCTTTGATTTGTATTTCCCTGTGATAATTGATGCAGAGCTTATATATATATGTATACACACACACACACACACACACACACACACACATATATATATATATACGCCATCTCGATGTTTTTGACTAATTTTCTGTTCATCTCTTTTTCCCATTTAAAACAAATTGGTTAAATTTTTCCAAGTGCCTTATATCTTGGATATTAATCCTTTTTCAGATGACTGAGTGGTGAGTAAATATTCTCTCTCATTATGTGGGTTGCCTTTTTTAAAAAAAATTTATTGAATCACAATGTGAAAAGTTACAAAGCTTTCAGGCTTAAGTCTCAGTCATGCAGTGATCGAACACTGATCCCTTTCACCAGTGCACACATCCCACCACCAAGAATCCCAGTATACCTCTCATCCCACCGCACCCCCCCACCCCTGCCTGTGTGGCTGATGATTTTCGCTTTGCTTTCTCTTTACTTTGATTATATTCAATATTTCAACAGGAAACTCACTATTATTATTTGGAATTTTCCCCCAACAATCAGACCTGCCGAGAAGGCAGCATTTGATAATTAGTTTTCCATTGCTGAGAATGAATAGCATATGAGGTTTTGAATTTCTGGTATTTTAGTAACTAAGTCCGGAGAAATTTCTGCCAGAAATTGCATCATTGCAAGCTCATACCATTGTTTAGTGGGCCTTATAAGCTGGCGGTCGCCATGCCACCGCCAGGGAAAGAAAGAGCCGAGAGAGAAAAACCTTTCCCGTCCCGTGGTGGCATAGTGCTGTAGCTTAGTTCACAGTCTAGAGGCATTTCTGCAAGAAGCTGCTGGTGCCGAAAGTAGTGGGCCTCCAGGATCATGGGCGTTCAGCAAGAGAGAGACTGCATGTGAGCGGCCGCTGGGGTCACATCTGGGCGGAGAGTGGCACCAGTAACGCCCCCCATCCTGAGATCTCCCACTTGTCCCGCTGCTGCAAGCTCGTATTTTTGTTTAGTGGGCCTTATAAGATGGTGGTCGCCATGCCGACACCAGGGAATTCTAGCATTTTCTTTTTTTTCAGAAGCAAAAGCTTCTTACTTTGATATAGTCCTTTTTTTTTTTTTTTAATCACACCTGGAAGTTCTTAGGGTTTATATTTGGCTCTGTGCTCAGAGGTCACACCTGGAACTCAGGAAACCACATGAAGTGACAGGGATGACCCTGAGTAGGCCACATGCAAGGCAAGCTCTCTGCCTACCACACTATTGCTTTGATCTCAGTCACATTTATTTATTTTTGCTACAATTTGCTTGGCCAATAGAACTTAGCCACTGAAAATGCCTCTAGATTCAATGTCATGAAGGATTTTACCTATGTTTTTTATCAAAATAAAAATACTTTATGGGCAGGTTTGAGGGGTGGTTGGGAGAATTGGAAATAATGGAGGGTGGGAAGGTACAACGGTGGTGGGATTGGTGTTGTAGTACTGAGTAGAACAAATCATCATAAATAACTTAAAAAATAAATTAAAAATACTTTTGACATATTTTAAGGACATATACTTATAAGGACATATAAGGACATGTTAAATACTGCTAAGAATTATATAGAATAATAAATATCCTTGAAAAACAAGCAATACTAGAAAAAATGGGAGACTCTTTTTACAAATTAAAATTATATTTTAAGGCTAGAGTAATCAAGAAAGTTTGGTACTGGAATGAGAACAGATTTTCACCCCTGAAATAGAGCTGAGATCCCGAAAATCGATCTTCAGGTATACAGTCATCTAATATTTGACCAAAAAACTAAGAGTATGAAGCAAAGCAAGAAAAGTCTCTTTAAGAAATGGTGCTGGGAAAATAGGTCAGTTACGTGGAAAAAGAAAAAGAGCACAGATACCTAACAAAATAAATAAAATCCAATCAAAAATTAAATAAAAACTTTAGTAACAGACGTGAGCCTGTAAATCATAAACATAGGCAGATGCCCTTTGGGCGGGGGGAGAGAATTCAGCAAAAAGGACTTTAAAGGAAATGAAATTGCCTGAACTTTTGAATTGTGATAGAGGAAGAGGCAATCAATAAAATTCATTGAGAGCACACAAAATTTCCGGTCTGTGCTATGGTATGTGAAAGAAGGAGCAGAGTTCAAAGGGCAGTCGTGAGTTCCTGCCATGGTGTGGTCACTGGGAGGTGATCCAGCCTGTGGAAGGGCCACCCTCAACGGCAGTGGGTGACCTTTCACTGAAGCATGGCCTCCCACACACACTGGTCCTCGAGGAAAGGTGGGTATGACTAATGTCTACAACCCAGGAGAGTCATGGGAAACCGATGTTCAAAGATGCATTCTGAGGCTTATTCTAAGATTAAGTGAAAGAAAAAAGAAGAAGGCAGGTCCCAAGACACGACACTGTTAGGATGTAAACTAGTCACACTAAATTCTATGTGTTTTCTAGAAACTTCTGTTCTCGCTACATGGAGATTTGTGTGCTGGGTCAGTTGATAATAAGGATACCCAGAAACAGAAAGATGCTTTCTGTAGTTGAGCTGTAGCACTGTAGCACTGTCGTCCCGTTGTTCATTGATTTACTTGAGTGGGCAACAGTAACGTCTCCATTGTGAGACTTGTTACTGTTTTTGGCATATCGAATATGCCACAGGTAGCTTCCCAGGTGCTGCTGTGCGGGCAGCATACTCTCAGTAGCTGGCCAGGCTCTCCAAGCGGGACGGAGAAATCAAACCTGGGTTTACCGCGTGCAAAGCAAATGCCCTACCCGCTGTGCTATCACGCCAGTCCTCCAATAAAAGATGAAATCTCAAAATAGAGAAACAGAGTTAAAGTGAGAGAGAGCTGAGATAATTTGAAAGAAATAATAACCAGAACTAAAAAACTCAGGGAAAAGAGTGTCATTTTATGAAATTTTGAGTTTCCACTATAGAGAAGTTAAACATAATTTGGACATTAGGAGAAAACTAACAGAGGGCAAGCAAGGTTTCATGTCTAGCTGAGGTAAGACAGCTGTGGGTAATTCTGCAAGCAGCATCATTTACAGAGTTGGAAGTCTGAACCCAGATTCTTGGTTGGAGACTTGCTGAAGACATTGATAGGTGAGGGACATATTACCTTTGTAGGGGCTGACTTTGACCGGCATGAGAGTGAAAGATGTGAGTTCTGATTACAAGGGAAAAGGAAAGGGCTGAGTTTAGAAATTTTGGGAGGTTCATACATTGGAAAAACACACAGACCTAGTCCCCTATGTGGTAAGTTGTAAGCTAAACCTGAAAAAAAAATCCCTTTCAGAGGAAGAAAGGCAATGGAGGGTATAAAAGGGAATCCAGCATAGAGGTATGGAGAAGTCAAAATAATAGATACAATGGTATCAATCACTGCATCAGATGAAGCACGATACTTTCCATTATCTCTATTTTCATATTTGTACATATGAAATTGTTCTTAAGAATCTTTTATTATACCTTTAATGTTCATTGGATCCGTGGCAATGGCCCTTTTACTTCCGATGTCACTCACCTGTGTCTTTTCTTTCTATCATTAGCTGGAGAAGCACTGAGATTATTCTCTTCCGAGTTTTATTTGGGCACTGTGATTTACAATACTGCTCCAGGTGTACAATATTCTCACAGCACTCTGCCACCAGAGTGTCAGTTCCCCACCATCAATTCCTGAAGTTGCTCCAGGAATCCCTGCCCTACCCGCTTGACAAACTCAGTTCTGTAGACTAGATCTCAGGGTTTGTTAACATTGACCATACCCCACAGAATACAACTCAGCTACCAGAAAACACAAAATCATGCAATCCACTGCTACATGATTAAAACTACAGAGTGTCATACTAAGTGAAATAAGTCAGAGGTAGTATAACAAAACCGATTTTTCCTCTTGTAAAGAACATTCAGATTTTTATTGATCTTTTAAGGACACAGCTTTTGATGTTTTGATTTTTATCTATCATCTTCATTTTTATCAACTTCTTTGATTTCTGTTTTAATTTTCATGTACCTTTTCTTGCTTGAATGTTTGCTTTTCTAGTTTTTCAAGAAAGAAGTTTCCACTATTGTTGAGATATCTTTAACAAATTTGTTTTATAAATCACCACGTCAAGAAGTTATTAATAATTGGGTTTCATTAATACAATGCTTCAACCCCTGGCTCTTCATCAGTGTCCACCTTCCTCCTTCAATGTCCCCCCTTTTCCTCTCACCCACTATCCTGTCTCTATGACACACATTTTTTCCCCAAGCTTTGAACACATGTTTTATAGTACTGTTGCCAAAAGTGTTTTACACATGACAATTTACTGCCTTCCACACCCTCACCTTCTCCTGGTTGGACTCTTTCGTCCACCACTCTTGCACTGTTCTCCCCCTTGTCGTCCCCCCCCCCCCTCTCTCTCTCTCTCTCTCTCTCTCTCTCTCTCTCTCTCTCTCTCTCGCAGTGGCCTGCCTCCTACTGATGACCAATTCTCATGCTCTGTTTCTGTTGCCTTTGGGCATCTGTTATTCCATGATGATGCTTCTTTATAACCTGCACATAAGAAGTTATATAATTTTTGTTGATCTCTCTCCCTCTGACCAACTTCTCTCCCCATGACCCTCTCCAGATCCATCCACATAGCAAAAACAAATTGCATGATTTTATCTCTTCTTATGGCTGAGTAATATTCCATTTTGTATGCTAACCATAAATTATTTATCCAGTCATCTGTTACAAGACACCCAGGTGGTTTCTAGATTTTGGCTCTTGTAAACAGTGCTGCAAGAAACAGAGAATTAGGTGGCAAGAGGTGCAGTTGCTGTGTTAAATGAAGCTCAACTCCTAATATTTTTTAGGAATGTCCGTATTATTTTCTAGAAAGGCTAGATCAGTCTACTATCCCACTAGCAGTGAATGAGAGACCTTTTTTCCTTTTATCAATGCCAACACAGGTGTGGGATGATATCTCACTGTTGTTTTGATTTGATTTTCCCTGATGATCAGTGACATAGAGCATTTTTGTCATATGCATTTTGTCCATTGTATGTCTTCTTTGAGAAAGTATCTGTTCACCTCTTTCCCAAATGTTTTGATGGGTTGGATGAATTTTTTTGTATAGTTCTGTAAGTGCTTAATATATTTTGAAAATTAAGCTTTTATCAGATGGATGATGGGCACATAAGTTCTTTGAGTCTGTGGGTTGTCTTTGTATTTTGATCACTGCTTTCTTTGAGGTACAGAGGCTTCTTAATGTAATGTAGTTCCATTTGCTTGTCGCTGCTTCTATTTGTTTGACTAATGTGCCTCTAGGTTCAATATTATGGAGAGTTATGCTTAGATTTTCCTCAATGTAAGTTATGGATTAAGATCTGATGTTGAGGGATTTAATCTGTTTTGATTTTAGTTTTGTGCATGATGTTTGTAAGGGCTCTGGTTTCAGTTTTTGCTGTCAACCTGTTTTCCGTGTACCATTTTCTGAAGAGGATTTTCTTGCTACACTTCATATCTTCTGCTCCTTTATCGAAAATTATCTGCCCATATACCTGAGAACCTATCTCTGGATTTTCATTCCTATTCCACTGATCTGACAGCATGTCTTTATTAATTTCCATGCTGTTTTAATCAGTACAGTTTTGTAGTAAAGTTTGAGTTTGGGAGAGTGATGGCTGCCATTTTGATTTTCCTGGGGAGGATTGCTTTGGCTGTTCAGGGGCATATGTTATATCTTATGAATTTCAGGAGTCTTTTTCTATCTCTTTACAAAAGGTCATGGGTGTTTTCATAGAGGTTGTACTGAATCTGTGCAATGCTTTGGGAAGTATTGCCATTTTAACAATGTTAAGATTGTCAAACAGGGTATGTGTTTCCATTTCGCTTTGCCCTCTTTCATTTCTTTTAGTAGTGTTTTGTAGTTTTCTTTGTGTAGGTCCTTTACCTCTTTAGTTAAGCTTGTCCCTCGGTACTTGATATCCACTTGATTGTGAGAGGGATTGATTCTTTAGTATCACTTTGTGCATTTTGTATGTTTATTTGTAGCCTGCTACTTTGTTATACAAGTCTATTGTTTCTAGGAGTATTTTTGTAACCTGCAGGGTTTTCTATAATATCATCCTCAAAGACAGACAGCTTGACTTCTTTTTCTATCTTAATATCTTTTTTTTCTGCCTAATTTCTCTAGCAGTGACTTCCATATCAAACAGTCGCTGTGAGAGTGGGCATCCTTGTCTTGTTCCTATTATTAGAGTTAAGCCATTTAATTTTTCCCCATTGAGCATAATGTTTGCTGTGGGCTTGTGATAAGTGACTTTAACTATGCTGAGGAAAGTTCATTCAACTCCAATTTTATTGAGATTCTTGATCATGAATGGGTGCTGGATCTTGTCAAATGCTTTTTCTGCATCTGTTGATATATGATCTTTATATTTCCTTGTCCTATTGAAATATCTTTTGCCATTTGTCATATATATTTTCAGCATTATCATTAGTACTTTAAGTACTGTGTCCACTGCATCCTACAAATCTAAAATTATATAATTTAATTTACTTTCAAACAATTTTTAATTTCTCTTGAAAGCACATGGTATCAAACACTCAAATCTGGAAACAGCACATAAAGGTTGGCTTTGTGATTTGATAAACTTATATTTTCCCCCACCAAAATTGTAACAGTCACACATTCCAAATCACAGTTCCACCATATGGATAATCTCTGCTGTTGACACAATTGACATGTCTAATTCTTTCTCTCTTCAGTAGAAGTGATGGCTCCTACTCTAGATTTAGAAACTTGCCTGTGAGCTAGTGGAAGGTGAATTTGAGAGTACATGCCTCTCTCCATAAATTGGGCTTTGTGGTGGCTGCTAATCTTGTAACTTGGGAAACTTTGTGGCCAGAACTACTGCCTCTGTATCCCATTTTCCATGTATTTTCAAAGTGTGCCCATTTCCAGACCATATTTATGTCTCATACAACTGTATAACACCAACTCAGAGCCACCCCCTTTCCCCATATCTTCTCAGACATATGCTGTGTCTCTCTCCCTCATTCCAAAGCCAAAATTCTCAAAAGAAATGATTCTGTTACTGTTCCTCTTTCCTCCCTCTCTGATCCTCACTTGCCACAAGTAAATTTTCTGGATGGCCTTGACAAACTATTTTAGTGGTTAGTTTCCAAAGTTCCTTTGTTAGCGTTACTACAGCTGTAGAAGCAGAAGCATCTTCCCTACACAATGTTCTCACTCTCTTGCCCACCTCACCACAGCCATGCCTCTTCCCCTTGTTCCTTCTGTCCTTTCCCCTCTGATCGCCTCAGGACTGCTCAACATTCTCTCCTCTCTCCCCATTATGTTGGGTCCTAGTGTTACACCAGGTGACCCTTTTGGTCATTCCCAATTCCCAGGACTGTTTAGACCCCACAGACCTAATCGGCTTTGCTCTCCCAAGCTCAGCCCCACTCAACCCAGTGACCACGTTGAGTGAAGGCCTGGAAGCATCTACCACTTCAATTGGCAGGATGGAACCCATCATGTTTTCCTAAAATTCATTCCCTCTGTGCCAGAGACATAGCACAGCGGGTAAGTAGCTTGCCTTGCATGTTGACCATCTGATCCAATTTCAGCATCACATATGTTTGCATGATAACCACTAGCACATAGCAAGAAATAGTCCCTGACCGTTACGAAAATGGCCCCAATATCCTCCACCCTCCTGAGCCCCCCAATCCAGTCTCTCCTGATGCCCTCTATATACACAGCAAGGTAGGTAAGGACGCGTGCCTCTATTTTTCCCTACAACCAGATCCGGGAAAATATTTACCTGAAGGTTAATCTGGCAACCATAACGTATAAATTTAATCAACAGAGTTGATTAAATAATTTTTTTCATTTATCATACACTCCTTGTTCTGAAGACTATTTCATGGTTAATGATAATAAATGTTCTTTTAACTGAGATTTTTTCCTTCCTAGTATTTTAACTCTCCTTGTAAGTACACACATTAGGAAATGCAGGGCAAATCCTCTGAGAAATCTGAGAAATCATCTCAGGATGCCCCTCTATTTGGAAGGTAAACTTCTCTATGTCGTTGGCAGGCACTTTTGAGGACAATCTAAGGAGCTTGTTTTCACTTTTAGCAAAACTCTTTAGAAAGATTTCCTGTAGTGTAGGGGCTTAAGTGTGAGAAAAAGTGCTAATAAGACAGGAGAAATGTTGAGATGAGTCTCACCATTCCACTTTTTACATAAGAAAATATTTTTAAAGTTGTGTGCTTTTGGGAAGAGATGTTGACTGATCATTCCCCGGTATTTATTCATTTAAAGCCCTCAGACTCTGCTATGCTATTACAATGATGTCAGTATTTGGGGACACTTTATCAACTTTTCTTTAGATGCAATGACATCTGTGTGGGAGTAGCTCCAGATAAAATTGAAAAGGAAAGACTTTCTAGGCTAAGTACACTTAGAAATATTATCTGATGGAAAACATATAAAAAGGTGTTCAGAAAATCATTTTGATATTTCCATTTAAGAATAAACTCTACGGACCAAGTGCATTCTCTCCATACAACCATTCCTTTGAGTGATTGATCATATTGATTCTTTCCCTTGCAAATTTCAATAAACATAATATGTGTTTTTTCAAGTAGTACTTCATAGTTCTGGACTGTTCTACAAGTCCAACCACTTCCTTTTATCTCCTCGACATATGTCAGAAACAGCTATATTAAAGCACTACATTTTAATCTTTCCCACTTCAATTCTCTTGACAAAGTTTTTTTTCTTCCATCATGCCCGAGGTTCTGACTTCAAAAGCAGCTTTTCATACACAAGAGAGATAAGTGCCAGGAGGATTGAAGGAAGGGTTGAGTCAAATAACATTGGAACCCCTTTCTTCCTGGATTTTGAAATGTGAGGTGTGAACCCAAAGTAAATGGCAGTGGAAGCCCAGCTCTTATTCTATTCTCTATAAGTTCTGTGAGAGAAATTGAGTCTCTTAAAAAGAAGAGTTCATAAACTTTGTGACTCTGCTGTGATAGCGGGTTCTTTCAATATCCATCTTGTAAATGGAAAACATCTGCAGATTGAATCTCATTGACCTTTACAGGTTGGTGGTCACCTTGCCAGGGCTCTGCAACAAGGATCCTCTCCGGAAAGTTCCATATGCAGGGAAAGGAGACACGTCAGTGCCTTTCCCTTTCAAAGCTTGTGTACCTTCTTTTTCAAAAAATCCTGCAAGGTTTCTAATTGAGGGTCCCTTTTAGGTCTATGGTCCAGGGACACACACAAATACAGGCATGGGTGACAGTAAAAGTGCACACCCAGGGAAATAAGGAGGTGAGTTCTTGCTACCAGCCTGTCGAGCGAGGAACCAGAGGCGCATCTTCAGAGCAGCCTCCAGGGCCCTATGCAGAGCGAGGCTGTGCCGAAAGGCCAGTGCTGACCACTCGGCACACGGCATATGGAAAACAGCAGGGCAGCTATTTCCCAGTGTTCAGACAAATTCAGAAAGGGTGGAGAGCACTGAGAAGGGGAGCAGGAAGACAGGAATGGAGAATGTTCCTACGGGATTTGACCAGAAGAGGTCTTAGGTACCGGATGGTGACCCAAATCAGAGTCTTGCTCTCCATGGTCCTGAATGAGACTTCCTGTCTCTCCCTATAGTCCTGAATGACTCAGCAATGTGAGCTTAGCTGGTTATCCATGTCAGAGCCCTCCCTCGTACATCTTTGAAGCAGAATAAGTTGCTGCACATTAATTCCAACTATCCAATTCCCTAAAATCACACTTAGATACTGAACCATTATAAAATGTTATATAATTCCACAGACAATGAATTATCTTATTCATCATCATCATCCCATTGATCATCAAATTTCTCAAGCGGTCTCAGTAACATCTCCATTCGACCTAGCCCTGAGATTTTAGAAGCCTCTCTTTACTCGTCCTTCCCAAGAATGCCGCATTGGGGTTTTTTTCAGGGTCAGGGGAATGAGACCCAGCTTGTTACTGGTTTTGGCTTATTAATACACCATGGGGGCCTTTCGAGGCTCTCCCATGTGGGCAGGAAACTCCCAGTAGTTTGCCAGATTCTCCCAGAGGAGAAGAAGGCTATGAGATATCCAGAAGTTTGCTTTTAATTATCTTATTCTTTCTTTTTTTTTTCAGATAAGTCCAAAACCTAGCAATCACACATCCTTCTAATTTACCTCTTTGTTTATAAAATTGGTTACTCAGTCTGTGCTCACCAGGCCTGGATCTAGATCAAAGGATAAGCAGTGGACTCAAGTCCTAAGGCAAAACTCTTTGCCTGAGTTTATTTACTAGTATAAATTATAAATTACTAAGCCAATTTCTTTTAACCCTAACCCCCTAAGGATGAAAAGTGCTGATCAAATGCCCTGGATCATACTAAATGCTCAATAACTATGAAGTAGCATCACTGGTTGTATTATGGGAAGGATAGCATGGCCTACTCCGCAAAGCTGTGGATGTCCTCCATGTACAAGGGTGAGCCAAGCTCCAGCTGATATTCGAGGAGCTGCACTTTTGGATGAAGGTTGAGAAAAGAGAGGGTGAGGTGAGATGGGGGGAGGGAGAGGGGAGAGAGGCGAGGTCCTTCTCCTCCATTTACAAGCAGCCTCCAGTTCTATTGCTCCGGATGGCTATCTCTAACTTCTAACCCTAACCTAACCCTCAAAAATAAATAAATAAGTCTCCTTGCTCTCAGACTAGTAAGTTCTCTTCCTTATTAAATGTCCCAAGTTATAAGCACAATGGGCTGGAGCAATAGCACAGCAGGTAGGGCATTTGCCTTGCACGTGGCCAACCTGGATTCGATTCCTCGGTCCCTCTAGGAGAGACCGGTAAGCCACCGAGAGTGTCCCGCAAGCATGGCAGAGCCTGGCAGGTACCTGTGGCATATTGGACATGCCAAAAACAGTAACAACAAGTATCACAATGGAGATGTTTCTGGTTCCCACTCGAGCAAATTGATGAACAACGGGACGACAGTGATGTAACAGTGATGATGTATAAACACAATTATCCCCATTGAAAAAAACACCACGTGAGTCTGCCAAGTAGTTTTCAGTGATGTTGAGATGATTTTTTTTAACCTGCCCTGGGCCAGCTGTTTGCTCACTCTTTTTTTTTTTCTAAATTTAATTTTTTCTCTTTCCCCCCCTTTTTTTTTCTTTTTGGGTCATACCTGAAGGTACACAGGTTTTTTGTTTGTTTGTTTTTTGCAGAGAGTCTCTTGCCCCCTTGCCTGTCTGTCTTCACCAGGGCCCCTCAGAGGGGGTGGGTTTTAGTTTCCCTCCCTGCCCCAAGCAGAGCCCCTGCAGCCAAAGACCCCCGGAGCCCAGCCACACAGCCATGCTCAAGGCCCCTCTCCACACGTTCAGATAAGCCTCATTCATGAAGGAACTGGCAGAGGAATCCAGGTGTGCAGGACCCGGGGCTGAGATCTCCAAGCCTGCTCAGATCAGGACTGGGCCTCTTCTGCCCAGATGCCCCATTTTCCAGTAGCTAGGTGGTCATGCCCAGAAACTGCCCCCAATTCCATGTAATCCCATCAATAGCCAACATCCAGAGACTATAAAACCAAGTTCTCAGAAGCTCCCGACAACTTATAGCCTAGTTCTCCCTCTTGGAGAACCTGGCAAGCTACCAAGAAGTTCCTTCCTGAATGGGAGAGTCTGGCAAGCTCCCTGTGGCATATTCATATGCCAAAACCAGTAACAATGATGGGTCTTATTCTTCTGACCCTGAAAGAGCCTCCAATACGGCGCCATTGGGAAGGATGAGTAAAGAGAGACTTCTAAAATATCAGGGCTAGGACGAATGGAGATGTTATGGAGACCGCTCGAGAAAATTGATGACTAACGGGATGATGATGATGTTGATGATTATATTTTTTTAATTTTATTGAATCACTATGAGATAGTTACAAGCTTTCATGTTTGGGTTATAATCATACAATGATCAAACACCCATCCCTCCACATATCCCTGGTATACCCCCCCTTTCCCACCCTCCCTCTGCCTCCAGAGCAGACAATATTCCCCATATTTTCTCTCTACTTTGGAGCATTATGGCTTGTAACACAGGCACTGAGAGGTCATCATGTTTGGTCCATTAGCTCAATCTTGCCAAGACAAAGAAAGCTGCACCCATCTTATTTCATTCACTCCTAGGACATACACTGAACACAATCATGCAGAAGGCTCTGGAAGGTTCTGGGTGGTGCAGGATATGTGCAAGGTTTGTAAGATACCACTCTGTCTAATGTTCATTGACTTAAAGAAGGGCTTTGATTCTGTTGAGACTGAAGCAGTCATTGAAGCCCTAGCCAAACAGGGTGTTCAAACTAGATACATCAAGATCCTCTGAGAGCTGTATTACAGATTCACCACCAGGATCTCACCATTCTACAAGGAAGTTATCATCAAAGTAAAGAGAGGGGTTCAGCAGAGGGACATCATTTCACTGAAACTCTTCAGTGCCACCCTTGAGAACATCATGCAAGGACTGGAATGAGAAGGAATGGGAGTGAAGATAGATGGTCGGCAACTATACCACCTCCACTTCACTAATGACATCATTCTTATAACACCAAACATTAGCCAAGCGGCACAAATGCTGGCCGACTTCGACTGTGAATGTGGAAATGTCAAACTGCAGCTAAATCTCAGCAAAATGATGTTCATGAAAAATGAACTAGTCCCTGACATTCCATTTTCTCTCAATGGAACAAACATCTCCGAATGCAGCAGCTATGTGTACCTGGGTCGAGAACTCAACATGAGGAATGACTTGGCATCAGAACTGTGCAGGAGGAAGAGAGCAGCATGGAAAGCCTTCAAAAGCATTGAAGAAGTGGTTAAGAGGACGAAGAACCTCCAGCTCTGGGCACATCTTTTCGACTCCATCATTCTTTCTGCACTAACATATGCCTCAGAGACCTGGGCCCTATGAAAACAGGACGAGAATGCTATTTGGGTATCCCAAAGAGGAATCGAAAGAGCTATGCTGGGAGTATCACGTCCCACTCAAGTGAGAGAAGGAATCCGGAGTTCCAACCTCTACCAATGATCAAGAATCAGCGACGCTGTCTCATTTGCCAAGGTGTTGCACATAATGAGATTCAGAGACAACCACTGGACTAGAGTGTTACTGACTGGATTCCACGGTACATCAAAAGACCGCATGGCCGCCCACCAATGAGATGGTCAGACTTCATCAAAACCATCAAAACCCTGAATGAACGGTTTGAGGCTCTTCATGTCCCAGGAGCGAGCGGATACGATTGGGTTACACTAACACGCGACAGGGACAAATGGAGATGTTACTGGTGCCTGCTCCAGCAAATCGAAGATCAGTGGGATGACAAGTGATACAAGTGATTGTAAGACGAGAGGCGCCAGGAGCTGGCACCTAAGGAACTTGGGGTGGGTTGAATAATAAAAGCAAATCAGTGAGCCAGGCCTGCCTTACCAGGTCACCTCACCAAACTGAGAGGAGCCACAGAGCTGATGGGGCAGAACATTCAGTGTAGGGAGTACTGTGCCCACAGTGCTCTGGTCTTATGTTTCCAGAACTTCCTGCTTTGCCCCATGTGATGGACACACCCAGAGGCCTGCCTGGGTGTCCAGTTCCCTTCTCTCTATCTTCTTCAGCCCAAGCAATGGGTGTGAGCCTTGAGCCTCCTCTTTCCTTCATTGTGTTGGGAGTCCATGAGACTTCGGCTTTGGGCAGTGGGGGAATCAGACCAGTGCTCGTGACCAAGTACTCCCCAGACTCTGCACAGACTTGCCCTGTCAAGGTCACTCAGGCGAAGCTGTTTCTCCCCATCATTCTGGCTCTGTTTATGACTTTCTTGGTGGTCTTCAAAGATCACCGTTTTTTTGAAATTTAAGAATTCCACAGACTTGACTTAGGTTTACCAATTCTATAATATCTCAGCAGCAAACATGGCATCATGGAGAAGTTACAACGGGAAAGAATCCCTCGGTTTGTTTTAAAGTATTGTAATGATTTCTAAAACACTCTATGGGCAGAAGGATAAAAAGGAAAATACATATTAATTCCCTGCTTAATCAAAGGGCATTTACTGATCTATTTAAAAAGATAATTCACACATACCTCTAAGGATTTTGGAAGAATCTGCAATCAGACCTTAGGTGAGTTTTATTTTTATTTAAATAAACCACTTGCACGTCTTCATAAAGGTAAAAATTACTGTATTGTGTTCACACATATTTGTGTGTCCTGTCATGCATGTGCCTCAGATAATGAATATGTGTCAGCCACTTCCCCTTTGTTTGTTTCTGGTCAGATTATGAGCCAACTAGGCTAGGCTCTTACTTTAGGGGCCAAGTGCGGCAGAAGTGTCCTCTTCCCTGTGACGTGAGTCTTGTGTGCCCCTGGGGAGGGAGCTCAGCTAACTGATGAAGATGTCAAACCCGGCTCCACCAGTGTCAACAGCTGCATATTTATCACTGCGCCATAGGCCCTCTCAGACTGAAAGATTTCACTGTTTATTCACAGCAAAGACACTTAATTAATGACTAGGCCTAATCGGGCTGTCTTATTATTTACAGGGATACCAGTGTGCCTTAGCTCAACTGATGTGCAAACAAACCAGCCTTGAGGAAGCTTTAATTAATAATTCTGAGCCAGGCATTCCGAAAGGCCCATCAGAGAGCTCTAGGGTGATTTACAGCATCTTCTCTGCCATGTTCTTGTGTCCCTGAATGCAAATGAGCGGCCACCCCAGCAGCTCTTCCTGTTTCCGCTGCACTGGGCCTTGTTTATTACAGAAACGCTCTTATCTTTGCATAGGGCTTAATGGAGATGGATGCCTGAGTGGGAAAATTCCTCGTGTCTCCCTTGGACTTGTTACTGTTCAAGAGAATTTTCATAAATGTCCTGGGCATCAATACAAATACCTATGAAAGATAATAATTCACATAAATAAATCAAAACATCAATGATGTATAATCTTGTTTATTTGGAGTTCACATCCTGGATAGGACTCTGGTATAATAATAGAAGGTCAATTGACTAAGCGTTCACCTGGAAGCACAAAATCCATTGAGAGAATAAATAAAGAAGAATGAATTCCTGGTTAGCAGGGTCCAGAAGGCCCCGTACGATGAGGAGGAAGGAGTTAATGAGCCTATACAAAGAAAACAAGAACAGTGATGGGCTTATTTAGAAGAAAGACAATTTTGAGAACAACTAAGAAGAGGTTTTGAAAGAGTTTGAATCTGGATGCAACAGAATAAGACCTTTGCAATTGGCTGTCAGAGAAGCCATTGTCTGTATATAAACTAGGAGCCCAGCACCGTAAATGGAAGCAGGGATTTATGTCTGAGAGGTTTCCTGAGGCAGAATCTAGATATTTAACAAATGATTGGATGTGGGGGTGAATGAGCAAACACAACCTTGACTGATGAGAAACACAAATACTAAAAATTAGTTACTCAAAATCATTTACATTTCTTCCCCGTTGTGGATTTTAAAATGCTACTTTATTATCTGTCTGCACCTAGCATGGGTGAGAACAATTTGCTATCAAAGAGGGTTCTCTTTTTTTGTTTTGTTTTTTTCCAGGTCTCTGTCTATATATGTCCCATCTACTTATTTATCTCTCATCACTATCAATCATCCACTAATTTTCCTATGAAAAAATTTTAAATCCTTGTTGCTTATTAATTTAATTGTCATATTTAAGTCCTAGCTTCCTTATTTATACAGTTAATAGTCTTGAAGTATTAAATTTTTAGTCACTAGTCCATGAGTCACTCTTTCTTCCTATTTTCTCTTCTGCTTTTCTGTGCCCTTACCTTGATTAGTTGAATATTTTTTAAAAAAATCCTTTAATGAGGTACCATGGCTTATAATAATGCTAGTGGTGGCTCTGTGCACACATCGTTCCAACACTATGCTCACAGCTAGAGTCCCCACATAGCTTTCCACAGAGTTGAGTCAGACGACATTTGTACCAGTAGTTGATGAGTGTTTCTTTCTCACCACAGCCTTGCCAATGTTGGCTGGCTCCAGACTTTTTTGTTTTTTTTTTTTGTATTTTAAACATATTTATTTATTTCTTCAAATGAAATTATCATGAGATAAAATTACCATGAGATACACAGTTACAAGGTTGTTCATGGTTGGGTTTCAGTCATACAGTATTCCAATACCCATCCCTTTACTAGTGCACATTTCCCACCACCAATGTCCCCATTTTTCCTGCCGCCACCCTCTCCACCAACTATCCCCCTTTCACTCCAGCCTGTCTCTATGCTCTATGGCAGGCACTTATATTTTCTGTTTCTGTCTCTGTCTCTCTGTCTCTGTCTCTCTGTCTGTCTTTGTCTCTGTCTCTCTCTTTCTCTCCCTCTCCCCTTCTGGGCATTATGGTTCAAATTATAGGTACTAAGAGTTATCATGGGCTGGAGCAATAGCACAGCAGGTAGGGCGTTTGCTTTTCACGGGGCGGACCCGGGTTCGATTCCTCTATCCTTCTTGGAGAGCCCAGCAAGCTACCAAGAGTATCCCGCCCACACAGCAGAGCCTGGCAAGCTACCTGTGGTGTATTCTATATGCCAAAAACAGTAACAACAAGTCTCACAATGGAGACGTTACTGGTGCCCGCTCGAGCAAATGGATGAGCAATGGGATGACAGTGATACAGTGAAGAGGTTATCATGTATATCTCTTTACCTACTTTCAACAATACTTAATCACTTGATTACATTCTGAATTGTTTCTCTGCCATGCCTTGCTTTTGCTCCTGTAAATTCCACTACTTAACTATCCCTCCCCAATCCACATACACATTTCAAAACCTTCAGTGTCCTTCGTGAATTCTCCTAGATTTCTCCTCCTTCTGAACATCTATATTATTATGTCTTTAGATATGAATCAACCTATTTTGCATTTCATGATATTTGTGATGAACATATATTTCTGCTACTAGATAATTAAAGATCTAAAACTCTAGAATATTAACTTGACTATTTTTCATAAACCAATATTATATAGGAAGGACTTAATGCATAGATGTCAAAAGAATATTCAAGTGCTGGCTGGTTCCAGACTTTTTGATATGTGCCATTTTCACAGGCATGAGATATCTCAATGTTGTTTGGATTTTTTTTTTTATTTTACTAACCATAAGTGATGATGAGTACTTTCTCACATGCCTTTTTTTTTTAAGGAGTGTCCCCATCTCCTGGGACATGATACTAAGAACCACCACCACAAGAACCATGTAGTCAGCCGGCACCATCCTGAAAACAAAGAGCCCACCAGTGGCTGTGCTTAACAGAAGAGACCCCAG
This sequence comes from Sorex araneus, assembly GCF_027595985.1. Classification (NCBI taxonomy): domain Eukaryota; kingdom Metazoa; phylum Chordata; class Mammalia; order Eulipotyphla; family Soricidae; genus Sorex; species Sorex araneus. The sequence goes on from NC_073305.1 coordinate 188,639,140, forward strand.
AGCCATCCTGGCATAAAGAGTAGGCCACTCTCCAGCACCATTTCTAGCTCTTGACAGAGGTGTTTTTTTTTTTTAATTCTTTTATTGAATCACCATGTGGAAAGTTACAAAGCTTTCAGGTTTAAGTCTCAGTTATACAATCACATGCCTATTGTCCTTTCATATGACTTCATTGGGGTGGCGTCTGTTAATCTCTTCTACCCATTTTTGCATGAAGTTGCTGGATTTTTATTTGTTGAATTTTTGAGTGCCTCTTATATCTTAAATATGAACTTTTATCTAATATGTTGTGTGCAAATATTTTGTCCCATTTAGTAGGAGGTATTTTTATTTTAGTTTGACATTGTTTTGATGTGCAGGAGATTTTTTTATTTGATGCAGTGTCATTTGTTTATTTTTGTTTGGTTTTCTTTGCCTCTGTGGTCACCTCATTAAATCCACCTACAAGGTCTGTTTTCTGGAGAGTTCTTCCTATGTTTTCTTCAATGTGCTTTATAGATTCTGGTCTAATGTTCAGTTCTTTAATCCACTGAATTTATTTTTGTGGCTAGTGTGGAATAGGGTTCTGGGTTGTTTTGTTTGTTTGTTTGTTTTTAATGTGGTTGTCTAGTTTTTCCAGTATCATTTGTTTAGATTTTCTTTGCTGAGCTTCATGTGCTAAGCTCTTTAGTCATAGATTAATGGACCCTAAATCTAAGGGTTTAAGTCCAAATTCTCAGTTCCACTAGTCGTTAGTCTATCTTTATTCCTGTAACATGCAATTTTGATTATTATTGACTTGTTATACAATTCAAATTTGGAAAATACAACACTTCTCATCTTCCTTTTTTTCTCTTAAAAGCTTGTTTAGCTATTCAGGGAGTTTTGTCTTTCCAGCCGTGGTTTCTTTTATTTTTTACCTCTTGTTAGGCTTTCTTCAGGTTTCTGGATTCTCTGTTTGAATGTCACTTTCAAATCACTGTGGATTGATATCCTAGTTGTCCTAAAAGCTTTATGGGCAGATCCCAGAAATCTGATATCATGGGGGAGTCCCCTGGGGCTTTGTTCTTCTCTACTGCAACTCTATGTGTTTTCATCTTTCTATGGTCTTGGGTTCTATATTTCCCCATCAGGGTCAGCTATGCCATGTGGTCTGTGTCCAAACAATACTTTGGGTTGGTGAGACGGAAATGGACAGGTGCTTGCGAGACCCGGGGGCCTTTGTTACAACAGTGGGAGTGCTTAGGTTCCAATTTTAGTGGTGATTTTTTGTTCTGAGTTCTGAGGACTTCCAACAGGGCTCTGAAGAACACTCAAAGTATGAAGGGCACTAGCCATTTTGGTTTGGAGGGATAACTGGTCCTCACAAAGGCTGGGATCTGCGCAGGTGGCCAGTTCCAAGATCCAGGGGCATATACCTGAGATAAACAAAGAGGAAGACAAAGACTGGGCAGACTCCTTCTAAGGGCGAGCTTGATGATTGGAGGAGGTGCAGGGGTGAGAGCTGGACCAGCTGAGAAATGGGGCTAGGAGGTCAACGTTTTGACTTGGGACAGACCGATGTGCTGAATCCTGTTTGTTTGTCTCTTAGGGGGCCACACCCAGTTGTACCTAGGGCTCATTCCTGGCTCTGGGCTCAGGGGCTGTGTCTCTTCCTCTACTCCTGGTTACTTCTAAGTAATCCCCTGCCTCGAGCTCACTCTTGCTTGTCTCCGTTTTTTACTTTCCCCACTGATTCCTTTTTAATGTAAATTACTATATTTTCATACTTATACCCTCCACTATTATCGCTTATTTTGATTTTTTTCAACTATCTTTCCTCAAGGACTGAACACTATTATGCCCCCTTGTGCCTGGCTGTCTTCCCTGGGGCCCCTCGGAGTGGGTGAGCTTCAGTTTCCCTCCCCGCCTCGAGCAGAGCTCCTGTGGCCAAAGACCTCTGGAGCCTAGCTACAGCCATGCTCAAGGCCCCTCTCCACACATTTGGATGAGCCTCACACATGAAGGAACCAGCAGAGGAGCCCAAGTGTGTGGGACCTGGGGCTGAGACCTCCAAGCCTGCTCAGATTGGGACTGGGTCTCTTCCGCCCAGATCCCCCATTTTCCAGTAGCTAGGTGGTCACACCCAGGGACTGTCCCCGGTGCCATGTAATCCCATCAATGGCCAACATCCAGAGACTATAAGACCAAGCTCCTGGAAGACATCTTATAGCCTACTTCTCTCTCTGGAAGAACCTGGCAAGCTACCAAGAGTTTCCTGGCCCCATGGGAGAGCCTCGCAAACTCCCCATGGCGAATTCATATGCCCAAACCAATAACAATGCTGGGTCTCATTCCCCTGACCCTGAAAGAGCCTTCAATGTGGAACCATTGGAAAGGAAGAGTAAAGAGAGACTTCTGAAATCTCAGGGCTATCCTAGAATGGATGACTGGTTGAGGAAACTTTGGTACATCTATACAATGGAATACTATGCAGCTGTTAGAAAAAAGGAGGTCACAAATTTTTTATTTAAGTGGATCGGCATGAAAAGTTTCATGCTAAGTGAAATGAGTCAGAAAGAGAGAGACAGACATAGAAAGATTGCACTCATCTATGGCATATAGAATAACATAGTGGGAGACTAACACCCAAGAACTGTAGAAACAACTACCAGGAGGTTGACTCCATGGCTTGGAGGCTGGCCTCACATTCTGGGGAAAGGGCAACTCAGAGAAGGGATCACCAACTATAATGTAGTCGAAGGCCATGTGGGAGAAGGGAGTTGCGGGCTGAATGAGGGCTAGAGACTGAGCACAGTGGCCACTCAACACCTTTATTGCAAACCACAACAGCTAATTAGAGGGAGAGAACAGAAGGGAATGCCCTGCCACAGTGACAGGGTGGGGTGGGGGGAGATGGGATTGGGGAGGATGGGAGGGATGCTGGGTTTACTGGTGGTGGAGTATGGGCACTGGTGAAGGGATGGGTTCCCGAACTTTGTATGAGGGAAGCATAAGCACAAATGTGTATAAATCCGTAACTGTACCCTCATGGTGATTCATTAATTAAAAATAAATAAATTTATTATAAAAATAAATAAATAAATAAAATCTCAGGGCTAGGATGAATGGAGACATTACTGAGACTGCTTGAGAAATTCAACGATCAACAGGATGATGATGATGATGATGATGATGATGATGATGAGTCTATTTTATCAAAGAGACATAATAAATGGACAAAGAAAATAAATGCCATGATGAACTGAAGTTTATATTATAAACCAGTTATGGATTTCTGGTTTTGAGTTGTTTCTACTAATTTCTTCACCTAGAGATGTAATTTCTCTTAACACACAAATATTTAAAAAACATAATAATACATAATAAAGCAGTTTGAATTCAGTCTACGTTTTTGAAGATTCTTTCCATGGTGAGGAGAGTAAGCAAGCCTACTTTTCCTGTCTAGAACTTGGAACTGGTAGTGTGTAACATCTTTAAGGGATTATGTCATTACTCAACTTCTTGGAGATCCCATGATCCCCAGTCTCTCTATCCAGTTAAAATACCATGTTAGTTGTAAGAAAATAGCTCTCAAAGGATTTAAATTTTGAAGTATCTAGTAATATTTTTCTTCAAAATCATATTTCAGGGCTGGGGAGATAGCACATCAGGTAGGGCACTGGCCTTGTCCATGGCCAACCTGGGCTCAGTTCTTGGCACCCCTTAATGGTCTTCCGGGCCACCGCAGCCGTAATCCCCAAGCTCAGATCTTGAAGTAACACCTACGTACAGCCGAGAGTGAGCCCCCAAATGAAGGTAAACAAAGTCACAGATTACCTAATGCCAAATTTTCAATCTTTGTTAAAAGTTTAAATCACTCACATTTCTTTGACTCAGTATGAAGGAAGTTTTAAAGTTTATTTACACTTGAGTTGCATTTTCAAGTGTGATAATTAAATAAGCTGTACATATATTACTTAGTTAACATTCATATTTATTCTAAGTTGGAACACGGTATACACGCTGTATTTGTTGGTTATTGCATACTTTATTGCACTATCCCAATTTTCTGGATCTCAAGAGTGTGTGCAACACTTCTGTGAATCTTTATTTGAGAAATGAGATTAAATAAAAAAGAGGTGAAACATGAACTTGTATGGGCTCTCTGCTTTCTAACAGCTTTACGATGCCAAAACTTCAATTATATTCCTAAGAAATATGAAAAAACTCTTTATAAATCATATAAAAATGGAGCAAAACTTAACAGTATCATTTATGTACACTTGGTCATAAGGATGTTCATTCTACCAGATGATATTTGTTCTATATTTTAATTTGTGAAAGTAACCAACTTTGTTTATATGAAATGTGTGGAAAATTTCATGAACCCTATTCAAATTGCTGCATTTGAAAATCACTGACCTTGTTCTCAACTGCGGATTTACAGTTCATTGGTCCTGAATTCTAGAAGTGTCTTTTGCACATGCATGTACACGTGTACGTTCATACATATATATATGTACATGGGTATATTCATGCACATGCATGAATGCTTATATGTGCATACACATGACTGCCTGTATGAATGTATGACTTTCAAAGGTGGATGTGTGTTCATCTGTGTATGCACATATATCTCTGTGTTAATGAATGTACACAACTATATGCATATATGCACACATAAATATGCATTCACGTACATATGTTACATATGTGCATGTCTGGGCGCTGCACATACCACTGTGTATACGTGCATGTGCCAGACTTTCATGGCTGTCTTCATGTATGTTATGCTTTTTACAAGACTGTATTGATCCATTATAGTCTATATATGGGTTTTACTGCTGCTTTTACAGGTAACCAGATACATACAGAAACAGCTGCAGCTTATTTCATATTTTTAGTTTATACACCTAATGGTTTAACCTGTTCTTAAAAACCAAGCAGTCATATAAAAAGTACAGACTGAAGATGCACTTCATGGAAAAAAATCTATGTGCCATAGTAGTTGAAAGACTTATGCATAATTGCACTAAGAATGTGGTTGTTATTGACAGAGGATGATCTTGTTATTACATTTTTGATCACATTATGTTTGTAAAGATGCCCACTCAACAGAATCTTGCTGAAAGAGAGCATTACTTATGCATATTATTTTAAGTGGCTAAGTGAGCTTTTTAAAAACACATATGCAGACTATCTGAAAAAGAGCAGAAAAGTATAAAAATGAAAATATCACACGAGTATTTTCAACCTGAAAGTTGTTCCATTAATATTTTATCAAATCTGCTTCATTTCCTCCCATGTGTGTGAATGTATGTACTTTTGCACAATGAGCTTTTCTTTGGCGCATATTCTTCATTTATGTTCCTCATCCTGCATCGCTTCTGTATCCCTCCTGTTCGCCCCCAGCCCCCCTTATATGCAGCCCCCTCCGGCACACTAGCCTGTGCCCACTTCCCCGTAAAGACAGATGGAAGACGCCCGTCTGGGTAAGGGGAGTACATCCCTAACAGGGATATGTTTCATCTCCTCAGGAGCTGAGGAATCCAAACTCATGGGACCTGAAATTACTAAATAATTTTTAAGTTGTACAATGTTTATGATATTTGCTTGCTGAGAAATTGCTCTGTTTGCACTTAAATTTTGTTGTGATCTTGTGACCACAGCTGGCTCTGCTCAAGGTTTACTCCTGGCCCTGGACTCAGGAATTACTCCTGATGTGACTTGTTAGACCATGCGGTGCTAAAGAGAGAACTCCAATCAACCTTATAAGAGGCAAGTGTCATACCTGCTGTACTATCTATCAGGCCCATAATTGTATTTTTTTTCGGTTATGTAGACCTCTTTTTTGGGACTTAATCAACACAAGCTTATGACCTGCATTTACTGTGAATTCCTCGTTCCTGGGGAATAATTGCAATCCCCGATCCCCATCACGAATGGGGTTCAACGGGTTACCAGCATCTGCAGTCATAGGGTAGGCACATACTGAGCTAGTCAGTGTAGCACGCGTGAAGTTTAGACAGTAGGCAACAAATCATAGAGTAATATATATATATATATATATATATATATATATATTATATGTATCTATGTATACACACACACACACACACACACACACACACACACACACACCTCAGAAAGCCTGGCAAGCTACCGAGAGTATCCTGCCCGCCTGCACGGGCAGAGCCTGGCAAGCTACCTGTGGAGTATTTGATATGCCAAAACCAGTAACGATAGGTCTCATTCCCCTGACCCTGAAAAAGCCTCCAATTGTTGGGAAAGAAGAGTAAGGAGAGGCTGCTAAAATCTCAGGGTTGGGAGGAATAGAGATGTTACTGGTGCCTACTCAAGTAAATTGACAAACAACGGGATGACAGTGATGCAGTGATAGAGTGATGTAGACCTCAAGAGGGGAACCAAAAGAAATCATCATTTCTTTTGGTTTTCAACTTTAAAAAGTACTCATCCTGAACTCTTACTCCTACTGGATAGAGATATTTATTCTATCAGTGTCTAAATGCTGGTGAATTTAAAAGATCAGATTACTCAGGGAAAAAGGCTGAAGAGCAGAACCAGCAAAATTATTTAATTGCAGTCATCGTCAACTTGGAGAACAATATTTATGTGTTTTTTTAATAGGAGATGACTCACCAGCATTTAATGCATACTTCACATTTATTCTAATGGTTTAGCCTACCCTAATATGTCGTGAGATTAATAAATTTTTTAATGAGAAGTTATATTTCTGGATGAAGCATTAAAGGATGAACAAAGTATATTTGTGACAGGTCATAAATGCAAAATAAGTGCAAGAAAGCTAGCTCTCTCAATTTAGCTACTAGTGAGTTTGCCCCCTTATAATAAATCTGACAATAGCTTTGAATCTCAGCAGCTCACTGGATCAATGGCAGTAAAATAGTAACTTCTCTTTTTAGTGCCTTTGCAAATTCAAGGCTGGAGGCTAATGCTTGTATGAGCACATAATTCCACTCCTTATAATTTAATTTATAGCAAAGAAGATGGTGCTGGGGATCTCTGGCTTCTGCCAATTAATCACATCTCTACCTTTAATCTCATGTGCCTTTCTAGTTTCAGTGTAAGAAAAGGAATAAGCGGCAATGTTCTTTCCTGCAAATCATGCCGTGGAGACTTCTTGCTTTGGGAGCATTATTTCAACAGTCCTTTCATTTCTGGGTGTTGCAAACACACAACAACAGCATGAGGACAGCAATTGTGACTCATTATAATGCTCATGAAGAAATGCGTGAGCCTTGGAAATCTTCTGGCAGGAACAGAAAGGAATTATTTTTCTCCCGTTTGTTACTGAATCTGTGTGAGCAACAGAAGCTATATTTATAGACACAGGTGATTTCCTTCTGTTGTTGCGGTGGCTTTAAAAATGCATGAGCACTTCCTAAAATACACAACTTTTGCAAATAGTTGAAATTAACATTTATGGAAATGGCAAATGCAGACTGAATGTCAAGCCTACCAAACTATATAATACTCAAAAACAAAGTGCGTTTAAATAGGAAGGAGGGTTTTTTTTTTCTTTTGCCTTGAAAGTGGGATCTCAAGAACTTTAAAATTTAGAAGAAAATTTCTTAAGAAACACCTAAGATGAATACAGAATGAAATAACATCGCCTTTGATGGGAGCCTGGCTCTGCCCTCCTGCACGGAGCACTTGATCAGGACGTACGGGCACCGACACTTCATTACAGGGAAGCTTAAAAGTTCTCCTCCATCCCCACCCCCGCCCTGAGAAATCTAAGAAGGTCTTTAAAGGAAAGGAACACTTCCCCCCCTGCTCCAGCCCCAGGCCCACGGAACAGACATCAGAGGCAAAAATAGGGCTGGGGTTGCTGAGCTTCGTTTCCATAGAGACGCTCAAACATTTCCTCTGACCTGCCAGTGAGCAGACTTTTGGGACCTGAAACCTTAAGCCTAAATCAATAGGGCTCATGAGAGGGGCATTAGTTGGTTCTAATGTGATGTTCAGTTCTTTATATCTTCACATGTCTCCTGCTTCCTGTGAATGAATCTGAAACGGAACTAGGGCCTGTGTCCAGTGACCGGCGACACTCAACACACATCTCCAGGTGGGAGAGGCTGTATTTGGTTGAATTTCTTTCTGTAAGCTGTATTGTCTGAAAACGTTAGGTTTACTGAAATTATTTCAACACCAATTATAACTCAGACTGCCAACATGCAAACATATACCCCTCTCTATGTCCATTATTTTTTTCAGAATTTTTGTTTTATCTGTGAGACTTACTAGTCTTTGGAGAGAGAAACAGAAAGAGAAAGATACCATCTCCTCACCCTCCATTTTCAAAATGTGAAAATGACTTCTAAATATGAAAAAATATGCACTCGTTCCCAGCAGTGAGATACTTATTGATCATTTCACATAATCTTTACCCCAGAAGTACCGGAGATGACTGTCTAGTTTCTCTTTGATACACCAGAGAACTCATTTTGCCTAAAGAACTCCTTAGGACTTCCAGCTCCCCTGCCCCAAGCATTACTTATTCAATAAAGAGTCCGGGAGAGCCAAGTCAATACAGAGCTCAGCACGGGCGCAGACGGTCCTGTTCAAGGCTGAGCGTGCGACTCAGTCAGCTAATCAAACCCCATTTCTGTCCTGGGAAAGGCCTGGGGATTCTAACCTGTTCATCAAACAACGGATGAGTAAGACGGTCAAAGTGTGCCCCGCATTCCACTTCCAGTTAGCTTTAACTGGCCAGGGATGTTTTCTCTGTATAATTATTACTTTTTATTATGTATTTGTACTGCATCAATCACTCTGAAAGTATAATGGATAAAGCAAATGGATTTCAGAGCCGAAGAGCATAAGTCATGTAAGCATATCTGCTTGGCTTAAATAAAATGGTAAAAATAACACTGGGCTTTGGGATCTGGGAAGATGAATGATGGAATTTTAATCCATCCCAATCCACCCGGTAATGCAGCATAAAAAACACTTCATCTACTTTCCCATTTCCACATGGTTTATCTGCTAATACCACGGTATTTAAGAAAGAGTATTAGGCAAGATCAAAGAGGGGTATAGATTACATTTTCTCCTCTTAGCGCTGAGAAGTTCTTTAGAAAGCCTTTGTAGACAGAGTGTTTGCATCAGGGAAGAGCACGAGTTTGAGCGACTGAGTCAGATCTTGCAGTGAGAAAGTCTCATGTTCCCTCCCGCATCTCACGGACCAGCTGTGGGGCTTTGGTCCAGTTGCCTGGTCAGTGTATTGGGGCACCAGCACCAGCTCTACCCAGTCCCAGGGTGTGTTACTGTGTCATACAGTGTGTGATGGACATAAGGCACAGATGGCTGTCCCTGTGTGTGCACACAGACCGGAAGAGCAGGATGAAGCAGCTATGTCTCTATAGTGCCGTGTAAACAAACACAACCTATAAATGTGCAGGGAAGTTAGAACTTCCAGTAAAACATGGTAGAAAATATGCTACAGTCTTTGTTTCAGGAAGTGGTTTCCACCATAAGGACCCTCTCAAGTCACTGGATGAGAGGAAAGTCCCATGTCTGTAAGCATTGCTCCGTGCTTCAGAGCCCACTGATTGCAAAACCCAACAGAATACTCCTAAGAGAATCTATGAATGTAAAGATTCATAGATTTCCATCCCCTCTACTGCTTTCATCTGTGATCCAGACATGGATTTATAAGTAATCGATGCACTAGCTTCAAATGCAGCATGGAACAGGTTCTAACCATAATTGCTGGTTTTGTATATCTGTATCTGACTCTATCTCTATCTCTACAACTAACTCTACCTGTACTGTATCTCCATCTACATTGTTTGTCTACATCTATCTATAGCTATCTCTCTCTGTCTATGTACATCTCTCTCTCTCTCTCTCTCTCTCTCTCTCTCTCTCCACACACATATGTTATGTTACCAGGATTAAAAACAATTTAATTAATTTCTAAGCTCTCCTACTTTTAGGTTTTTAATTTAGTCCAAAACTTTAGAGCTCCTCTATTAGTTTATACAATTACAGTCATATTATTTCTATGAGGTATTACCTTCTCAACACAAGACGAGATGAGAGTTTGTCTACTCTCTGAACTCCAGAATTCAGACAGTGAATACAGACAGAGTTCACTACCTTTTGTGATGGGGCAGAATAAGTAGTGGTGAATGTCATTCTCACCTGGGTGCTTCTACTCCTAATACTCTGGAGGTTCATTGCCTCATTGCTCAGTGTAGGTGGGAGTTACGTGTTAGTATCAGAGTATAACAAATTAATGCCTCTATTAAAGTCTGGCTATTTCAATCTCAACATTTAGAGACAGAAATAAAGCATTAATATCCTCATCTTTATTGAATCTGTCTTACACGAAGGTTTGGAAGAAATTCAAAGAAAGGGTTTAGAAGGCTGATTTGATCCTGGGAAAGTGCTTATTGAACAATTTACCAAAGCTGCATGAGCAGATCTCTTGGACCCCATGCATAGTTAAATCCTTCTCCCTCCCTCCCTCCCTCCCTCCCTCCCTTCCTTCCTTCCTTCCTTCCTTCCTTCCTTCCTTCCTTCCTTCCTTCCTTCCTTCCTTCCTTCCTTCCTTCCTTCCTTCCTTCCTTCCTTCCTTCCTTCCTTCCTTCCTCCCTCCCTCCCTCCCTCCCTCCCTCCCTCCCTCCCTCCCTCCCTCCCTGCCTCCCTCCCTCCCTCCCTCCCTCCCTCCCTCCCTCCCTCCCTCCCTCACTCCCTTCTCCCTCCCTCCCTTCCTTCCTTCCAATCAAACCTGCCTGAACTCAGGGTTTATTCCAGGTTGGATTCAGGGGACCCTATGGGAAACCGAGGACCTCACCCAGGTGGGCCGCATGCAAGGCCCTCCCACTGTGCTAGCTGTCCGAATCCAGAGCCTTCCCATCTTTTGACACACAGGTATACATATCCCATTAACAACTGGCAGCATTATGTGAGAACTCAGCAAACCATGCCCATCCCCCAGTGCTGGCGCTGCCCAGACACACACCAGCAGTCCTGGGCTCATCCTCCTACCTGTGCTCTGCCTGTGGAGGTCAGAAGTGAGGGGTCGGGTCCCCTTATTGCAGTGATCAGGAGAGTGTCAATATATGGACACCTTTAGGTGGCTTTCTGGATGAAGAAAAATTTGGATAGTTTTCACAAGCATGCCTCAGGTCTTCCAACCAAATTCTGAAAGCAAATCCAACTTCCTGAACAGGACAATGGCACAATGTCTGATAAACATGAGAATCGTGTCACGCAGCCTGACTTGAAGACAGAAGCAAGCGTTGGTTTTGACCTGCCGCGTCGTCTCCTCAGTCACATGGACCCAGTCCTCCCTACACTCCCATTAGAGAAGATGTCACATACTTATGTTCAAGACGCGGGGAGAAATGCCGGTAGTATAGTCATGCATATATTCAAATTGCATATTACAGAGTCGAATCTGCTTACCCTGAGTTAATTTAAATGAAGACGACAAGAATTTCTGGGAAAGATGTCAGCTGAATTACATGTTTACAAACTCCTCCGGCTTTTTACTTCACCCTGGTAACAATGGTGTCCCCGAAATCCATACAAAGAATAAAGAATGGGGCTAACGTCCCCGTCCCCAGAAGGACATTCCATTGGTGGGGCTCAGGCCCTGCACGAGAGCCTGGGGAGGGCCCGAGCAGGGCTGCAGGACACTTCCCCAGGGCCCTCTCCGCCCCGCACATGCCTGGGTCACAGAGACAGAGGAGGAAGATGGCAAATTTGTCCAAATCACACCCAGGACAGTAAGGGAGTGATAGATGCACCCCCCTCAAGACTGTTTTTCCTCTGACTCTTTCCAGAGAAAGAGGAACACAGTCTGCCTAAACCCCAAAGCCAGGCTCCGGCCAGCGTGCGACATGGCTCTCGGCTCTGCTTTTGGGGCCATCTGCCGCCTGCGAGCAGGGCGGTGAGCCTGGGAGCGACAGCAGGGGACAGCGGAGGGAGGTGCTGGGCTCTCCAGAGGCCCGGCCCAGCCCAGAGCAGGCGCTGAGGGAGCCCACTGGAGCTTCCAAGCAGAGGTTCTGGAACTCCCTTCCTGCAGGGAACTGGACCACAGCTGGACCAAAGCATCGACCCCACCCGAGTCCCCCCCAAATCCACAGAAAGGCCCCAGAGGAGAGCTAAGGGACAGAACAGGAGGATTCAGGAAGCTTTGACGCACACTACGGTTTTGCAAGTTTCTCATGGAAAGGGAATAAATATAACAATAAAAACAAAACCTTAGGGGCAGGTTAAAAATTCTACATGGAAAGAAAAAGATAAAAGGAGATGTGCAGAAATGGGGGTCCTTCGAAGGAGCTTCTTTCCCAGGAAATGGATAACTTAAAAAATTGAAATACAACTTTTGTACGTAGCTAATGGGTACATAACATGTACCTCACATATGAGTGAAGCCCCCCACAGAACTAGATGTAGCAGAACTTTGTGACCTTGGACTCCAGGCTCAACGAGGCCCGGAAACAAGATCCTCTGTCTGCCTCCTCCAATCTCCAGGGCCCCAGGGACCACAACCAGACAACTCACTCTACCCACGCCAGATAAACACCTCATCGGCCAAATTCCACTACCTCCACTACCCAGCCACTGCCACACACCAGGCCACTTTAGAACTGCACAGCTGCTTTTCAGCCGTGCAAAACACCACAAGATACTTAATATCAATTTTCCATAATTTCTGCACCATATTTGTTGGGGTTTAAATATGGTGTGAACCATGGGAACACCTGTTAGGGTGGATTGGAGGCCCCCTAAAAACCTCTATCCCTCTCGGAGAACCAAGCAAGCTACTGAGAGTACCCTGCCCACACAACATAGCCTGGTAAGCTACCCGTGGTGTATTCGATATGCCAAAAACAGTAGCAACACCAAAAGAGCCCCCGATATGGCAGCATTAAGAAGGATGAGCAAGGAGAGGCTGAAAAAATTTCAGGGACAAACTAGACTGCCAAAACGTTTGCCAAGGCATCAAAAATCAGATGGGCCAGACAAGTAATGCAATTTATTTATTTATTTATTTATTTATTGCTTTTTGGGTCACACCTGGCGATGCACAGGGGTTACTCCTGGCTCTGCACTCAGGAATTACCCCTGGCCGTGCTCAGGGACCATATGGGATGCTGGGATTTGAACCTGGGTCGGCCGCGTGCAAGGCAAACGCCCTACCCGCTGTGCTGTCTCTCCAGCCCCTTAAATGCAATTTAAAGGCAACCACTGGAAGAATTGTTACTGACTGGATTCCACGGGGACATCAAAAGACCGAGTGGCCACCCACCTACGAGATGGTCAGACTTCTTTTTCAAAGCCCTGATCAAATGGTTTGAGGTTAATTATTTTCCTGGAGCGAGTAGATATCATTAGGCTACTCTGACACATAACACGGTCGAATGGAGACATTACTGGTGCCCTCTCGAGCAAATCAAAGATCAACTGGTTACAATTGATACAAGTGATGCATAGCTAAGGTTATGTGTTTGCGGTGATCTTGGTGGATAGTCACCTCACCTCACTGCCACAAAGTGCCAAGAGACTGGTTTAAGCTCCGGTGTCACATCCAGGTCAGTGTCTTCAAAAGTCTCGCACAGCTAGATAAGCAACAGAGCTGAGATAGAACAATATAATGGAGTATTAAAATGAATCAAAAATGTCAATGAGCGGAAGTGATAGAAAGCCAGGCTCCTGAAGGGTAATTTTGTTGACAAATTTTGCATAGGATGCAAAGAAACAAGTATCTTTACAAAAAACATAGACAGTAGGAACTTAAATTCCCATCTTTCTGGTGAGCAACAGGCCACAGCCAAATCTATTACTAGAGCTGGAACAATGCCTGGAGAGATAGTACAGTGGGCAGCGCACTGGCCTTGCACATGGCTGACCAGAGTTTGATCCCCAGTACCCCATATAGTCCCCCAAACCCTGCCACAGTTATGCAACAGCAAGGCCAGGTAAATCTCTCCCCTTAAACAAAAGGAGAGCTATCCAAGTACTTTTTTTTTTAAAGGCAAACTAGAGGGAAATCAGAGGATACAAGCATGTGCATTTCAAATAAATCTTGTGTTTCTTAATTTTGATCTAAATGTCCCCAATGTCAACATGTGCCCTGAAACATGGACATAACAGAAGGAATCCCACAAACACCAGATAAAAGGTGCAGATAGCATAAAAGACAATTATCTGATTATCTATTGTTAGACATTTGGATTCTAAAAAGTGAATGAAAAATATTGATTTAAGAAAATAAATGTGCCCTGGTCTCATCTCCTCCAATCCCCCACCTGTACTAGGAGTTACAAAGACTCTGATACATTGGAAGCTAAAAACATACAGACCAAAATATATTAGTGAAAAATAAGCAAGTGAGAAGCGATTTTGATGAGTACCATGTATAAGAGCCCATTGGAGGGAAGAGCATGAAGGATGAAGCAGTGAAGGAATGAAGACTCAAAGGTTCCCTGGAGTGGCAGGAAACCAGAAAGGCTAAGAGCTCGTGGTGGGCAGGAGGTAGTCTAGGATTCTGTAGTTTCACTGTCCCACCACGCAGCTCGGTCCTTATCACCCCAGGCCCAGCCCATAGAGTCAACCTATATGACTTGCACTGATCCTTCCTTGGCTACTGAGCCCTGGGCAGGGGCCCTGACGGGCAGCAAGGAGAATGTGGTGTTACCTGAAGAAAATGCAAAGACCAGGCAAATGCAGCCAGGTGTGTGTGCAAATGCAGCCAGATGCGTATGCAAATACAGCTCAGGAAGTCCGAGATAGCCCAAGAGGAAACATGAAGATGTTCCAAATACAACAACAAATCAAGAGCAAAAATCAAACTTAGAACAAGAAAAGGAAGTACATTTGCAGTATCAGATTATGTAGGAAATCCTTATGATGGTTTTCATCACATGTACTTGGAATAAATTCTTCTGTATCTAGTTAAAAAAGCTGGTGTATTCTGGTAACTTAAGCAGAAAAAATATATATTATTTAGATCAATTGGAGAGGACATTAATGAATTAAAAGGTAGAACTGATGCATAGATATGCATAAACACAAGACTTGGCTCTCCCATGGAAATGAACAATAACAATAGAAAATAGTAAGTGATAAATAACTTGAGGGAAACACCAGTCAGGGATAGGGAGAAACAGACTAAATTTTTTTTTTCAATTTTTTAATTAATTTTTTAATTAGTGAATCACTGTGAGGTACAGTTACAAGCTTACAAACTTCCGTGCTTACATTTCAGTCATACAATGATCAGGTATCAATCCCTCCACCAGTGCCCATTTTCCACAACCAATGGGCCCAGCATCCCTCCCACCATCCCCTCCCCCCACCCGCCTCTATGGCAGGGCATTCCCTTTTGCCCTCTCTCCTTTTGGGTGTTGTGGTTTGCAATAGAAGTGTTGAGTGGCCATCATGTTTGGTCTATAGTCTGCTTTCAGAGTGTGTCTCCCATCCTGAGCGGATCTTCCTAGCACCATTTACTTGGTGATCCCTTCTCTAACTGAAATGTCTTTTCCATCAGTATGTGAGCTGTGGAATCATCCTCCCACTACTTATCTTTAATAATCTTGAGTGTTAGTCTCCCATTCTGTTACTTTATATTCCACAAATGAGTGCAATTTTTCTATGTTGGTCCCTCTCTTTCTGACTCATTTCGCTTAAGATGACACTTTCATGTTGATCCATCTGTATGCAAATTTCATCACTTTATCTTTTCTAACAGCTACATAATATTCCATTGTGTAGATGTACCAGAGTTTCTTTAGCCAGTCATCTGTTCTCGGACACTCTGGTTTTTTTTTTTGTCCAGATTCTGGCTATTGTAAACAGTGCTACAACGAACATACACATGCAGATGGCATTACTACTATATTTTTTTGCATCTCCGGGATATATTCTCAGAAGTGGTATTGCTGGGTCAAATGGGAGCACAATTTCTAATCTTTTGAGAATAGTCCATATTGTTTTCCAAAAGGGCTGAACCAGTCAGCATTCCCACCAGCAGTGAAGGAGAGTCCCTTTCTCTCCACATCAACGCCAACACTGGTTGTTTCTGTTCTTTTGGATGTGGGCCAGTCTCTGTGGTGTGAGGTGGTATCTCATAGTTGTTTTGATCTGCATCTCTCTGATGATTAGTGATGAAGAGCATTTTTTTCATGTGCCTTTTGGCCATTCTGATTTTTTCTTTGAGAAAGTTTCTGTTCATTTAATTGCCCCATTTTCTGATGGGGTTAGATGTTTTCTTTTTGTAGAGTTCAACCAGTGACTTGTAAATTTTTAATATCAACCCCTTATTGGATGGTATTGGGTGAATATCCTTTCCCATTCTGTTGATTGTCTTTGAATTCTATTCACTGTATCTTTTGTGGTGCCGAAACTTCTCAGTTTGAGGTAGTCCCATCTGTTTATCTCTGAGAAACAGACTAAATTTTTAAGTCAAAATTAGTGTGTGAAGAGTTAAAAGTTTTCATAAAATAGATGTGATTAAAGTTTCCATAAGAAGAAATATAAAATCCAAACAAAACCAAATTGCATGTGAAAAATGAAAACAGTCAGGAGACAGCCTATGTCAAGTGAGCCAAACTTAGATGGTTCCACAACTGGGTTTTCAAAGCTTTAATGGAGACATATTTTCCTTATATGCTATTGCAGAAAGAAAGCCAGTACCTCATGTATCTTATACATTAAACAAAGTACCTATCTTTTAAACATTTACAAAATCAATTATCCAAAGGATAAAACAGATAATTCCATATATAATTTTCAATAAAATCCTTAATTAAATAGTTTTAAGGAAGTTGCAATAGGTGATGGACAATTTTGGTCATTCCAAAATAGAATATTTTTTAATTATATATATAATGAAATGTATATATTATGAAGTGTAAAAGTCACATACTGATCCCAGTAACTTTTAAGTTGACTTTGGTGAAAGCACATATCCCTTCCATGTTTCAAAAATACACTCCTGTTAATTAATTAATTTTTTTTTATTTGGGGGCCACACCTGGTGATGCTCAGAGTATACTCCTGGATCTATTCATAAATCACTCTTGGTGTCTAGGGAACTCTCTGTGGTGCCAGGGATTGAACCAGGGTGGGTGTCTGCAAGGCAAACGCCTTACCCACTGTAGTTTTGCTCCAGCCCATCTGTGTTTGTTTGGTTTTTTAAAAAATCATTATTTTTGGATGACGAAAAAGGAAATGAGTATAACGCGTGCAGGAAACTATCTCATCTGACAGACAAATGACACAATTTTAAAGCATAGCATTTTTCTCACTAAAGTCAGGAATGAGAAAGTACTATAATGATTAGATAAATGGGCAAAGAAGAGATGCCAGCAGGCTGGAGCCCCTTTTGTATTACTTGTACATTATAGTTGTTTAGCTAGAAGATAAGAAATAAACAATAGAAAAGAGTATGACATTCAATAAGAGAGAAAATTAATTAAAAAAAACCCAAAAGTATAAAATCAGCTAGAGAACATATGAGCTAAGGAGGTACCATTTATAATTCCAATTAAAAAAACTCTGAGAACTGATGAATACTTGGGAATAAATTGTGTAACACTACTCTACAAAACATGCAATGTAACACAAATAAAATATCAGCATTTTTTTTATGAAACAATTTTCAATTGTACCTACAACAAAACCATGAAGAAAATCAGGCTGTTTCTGGAATGGTTCATAAAGATCCAATGATAGCGGACTAAAATGTCTATGAAACGACCTACCAGCAGTTCTGTGAGAGTCAGCAAACACTTCTATGTGCTGAGCAGAGAGCACAAAGGCCCAGGCATTTTCCTTTTACGTGGCCGACCCTGGCTCAATCCCAAATCCTCTATCAATGGTTCATAGATAAAAAAAAAATGTATTTTATTATGCATGTTTTATATGTAGCACTGTTGTCCCGTTGTTCATTGATTTTGCTTGAGTGGCACCAGTAACGTCTCCATTGTGAGACCTGTTGTTATTGTTTTTGGCATATCAAATATGGTAGCTTGCCAGGTTCTGCTGTGCAGGCGGGATACTCTTGGTAGCTTGCCAGGCTCTCCGAGAGGGATGGAGGAATTGAACCCGGGTTGGCCATGTGCAAGGAAAACACCCTATCTGCTGTGCTATTGTTCTAGTCTTATGTTTTATATGTATATAGTTTTATATATGCACCCACCAGCCATCTAATTTATATTAATGCAATGTAATGCAGTCTAGAGTTATGTAATACAAACCCAGTATTTTTTTGGCCACGCCTAGGGCCTTTTCCTGGCTCTGTGCTTGGGAGTGACCCAGTGGTGCACTTGTACTTGGAATCCTTGGGGTTGAGCCAGGGTCAGTCATGTGCAGGAAAATGCCTGAACCCTTGTACTCTCCTTAGTACCACACCCGATGTTTGTGTCTCACAGAACTGTTGATACGTTGTTTTGTAGACAGTCAGCTATCAGTGGAGATAGATAAAAACTGGCTTTAAACACACTCTTTACAGGAAAGATCATTTACTGAATAGATGGTACCCGCGCAACAGATTACATGTTATTTTTCAAAGGTAGAATCCTTAGAAAATTTAATTCCAGTGATCTAAATCTTAAACACTGGAGAAACAAAACCAAACTTGAGTTAGGACAAAAATTTTAAAGAATAAAACAAAAGTCCAGAGTCATAGAGTAAATGTAACATTGGTATTTAAATGTGTTAAGTGCTTTAAACTTTTATAATAAAAATTTAACGTAAATACAAGATCAATAGAAGGGTAACTAGCACAAAAATATTTGGACATTTACGGTAAAAATAAAACCCTGAAGAACAAATATTTTCTACAAATTGATAATCAAGAAGTTTCAAACATAAAAGAGGGCCTATAAATTCCCTAAAAACAATTAGAAAATGACACTTTATTGCCTAGAAATAACTTAAAACCCAATTAAGTGGACCATCTTTCTTATTTGATTACAGATAATTTAAAGCCTTAAGAAATCTTTAATTATGGTTTAGAAGAAAGTATATGATATTGCACTACTGAAAGGGATGTTTGGGACCATGCATCAGGTCTGCAAAGCAACCTATTGTGAGTTCAAAAAGTCTGGGAGGGACACATGCATTCCTTGGCAGAAAACGGTTCCCTGGCCAGCCGGCAGCAGAGACGGAAGGGAGGAATGGGGAAATGAGGAACACCGCCCCAGGCTGGTAGTTGGTGTGGATTTACTCTGTCTCATCCTCCTCCTTACAGCTTCACTCCTACAGCACAGTTTCCTCTTCACCCTACAGTGTAGTTATTTCTCTCCCTTTTCCCTGTCCGTCCTTACAGCACAGTTATTCAGAAATCACGAAGGGTGGGAGTACACATAGGTGGGGTTGAACATTATCGTAACAACTTCAGCACGGTAGCACTGTCATGCCATTGCTCATCGATGTGTTCAAGCGGCATCAGTAACGTCTCCATTGTGAGACTTGTGACTGTTTTTGGCATTTCGAATACACCCTGGGTAGCTTGCCAGGCTCAGCCGTGCAGGAGGGATGCTCTCAGTAGCTTGCTGGGCTCTCAGAGGATGGAGGAATCAAATTCAATTTGGCTGTGTGTAAGGCAAATGCCCTACCCACTGTGCTGTTGTTCCAGTCCACCATAACAGCAAATAGAGGTAAAGCCCCTCCTTCAGGGGAAGTCCTAGGAGATTAACTCAAGGACAAGTTCTCATCTGAGGGTTTAGCACTCCAGATTGCTAGAAGATCAGCTCAAGGGCGGGATTCCATCTAAAGGCCTATTTCTTTCTTCTTTCCTCAGCTAATAATCCATTTAATCAATGATATTGGATACTAATATTCCTAGTCACTTTGTATGGACACAGTAAGAGATATATTAAGCTTGAAGGTCGGCTCTTTCTGGGGACATCTCGCTATATATCCCAGACCACAGTCCTCAGGCCAGGTTAGTCTTTCCTAACCCAGCAGGGTCCTTATTCAGTTACTTCTTTTTGGGTCATACAGAGTAAGTTTGTCCATGACCGTGCTCTTAACTTATACTTCTTATGACACTTATCCTGTCCCATTTCAATGACAGGGTAGCTCACAGCTTATCCCGGGTCCATCCTTGTCTATCTCTGGGAGCCTCCTCCTGGGAGTACTAGGAAGTAAGAGCAACTTGGGCTTAAATCGGGTAAATATGATGGGTGCCCAGAGTCAATTAACTCCCATGTTACAAAAGTACATTATCAACTGTCTTCCTGTGTCTATACAAAAAAAAGGACATTGCTAAACCATACAAAGGACTTAAAGGTAAGAGAAAAACAGTATAGGATTATTGGTGTCAGATGGAATTGGATGTGCCTCAGGAGCACTATTGTGGGAGTAACTCAATAAATCTAAACTCCCTGCAGGAAGGGCAAGGACAAACCAACGTCATCCAACAATGTATAATTGAAATTCCTAGAGACGTTTTCCAAGAATAGCACATATATGTATAACCAAGAATCTGAACATAGTCACAACAGTATTATTATAATAGCAAAAATTATAGTACAGTATTATTTGCAATAACAGAAATCACAAAATTAATCACTCACGGCATACATGGCAGCTATTGACAATGCAATACAGCAGAACAACTGAAGCAGTAATGGAGATCGGAAGTTATTAGATCAAACAATGCATGTGATGTATTAGAAACTAGAAGCTTAGAGAATGTGGTTGGCTAATTTTGTTCAGCACTTATGTTGCTCACGAACTCCTAATGTCTTCATCCAGCTCCCTGCCTGGAGGAGGTAAACAGGAAACTGTGCTATTCTCTGAATTGTGGTAATTCAGGTGAATTTTACCTGCTTTGTACTTTCTTTCAGGTTGCTCATCTTTTTTTCCTCCCTCCTCTATTCCTTCTCTTCACCCTTTGCCCCACTCATTTTCTGCTACTATTATGTGGCAAATTAAGTGAGGAAAGAGCACTGTCTTCATTTTGGAAGAAGATTGAATGAGACAGTGGTTTTGCAAACTATTCAAGATTCTTACTGCTATCAAAAATCCTTTAAAAGTATGGATGGAGATATTCATGCCTATGAATCTGAAATAGTGTTTGAGAAATTCAGCCATTCGCCCAGGGTTTAAGTGGATTAGAGAAACACATTTGGGAGCCACATGGTGTTCGGGGATTTTATCTCCAAGGATAATCACACTTTTGTTGTCTTCCCTCCCACATCTCGTCTCTTTAATGATGTTTTCAAATTGCCCCATCAAGCCTGGATGAAATATTGCTACTGGGGGCATTTAACTACATCTTATTATTCCCATGGCAGCAAGCTCCGTTATCATAAAATTAAGATTGAGAATTTAAATTTAAAGTTCGACAGTTGGCTGTAAGGTTTCCAACTTTTTATTCCTGCCTCCTTCATTGGAAAACGCTCTGCTTTGGTAAAGTTTTACAATTCCTGTCTTTTGGAGAATGGCTCATTTGGACCCTAGCAAAAAAAAAAAAAAGAAAAGAAAATTAAAACTAATATTATTTTTAAAATTTTTTTTTGCATTTTCCCTGCGGTCTTACACTGGGGTGTGCCTCCAAGTCTCCTGGTGAGGGGACAGTCAAATAGAAATGCCCAAGCTGTCCCCACAGCTTCTGACGGGGTTCTGAGTTGATATCCTCCCAAGTTCCTTCCGGATAAACCTGCCTCTACCACACGCTTGACATGAGGCTTACTGGCCACAGTGGCTCGACTTTGTACAGATCTTTGTTTATCTTCTTTCCAACGGCCAGCCTCCCACCTTCACAGGCTATGTGAGGAGGGCAGTAACAACAGGGTAGATTTCAAACTTGTCTTCATAATTCTGAGATGAGCAGTGACAGAGACATGATCAGTGGCAGTCAGTGAGAATGAGAGGTAGTTGCTAGCCTCTAGCCCTTCCCGGTTGGCCTTTATGGGAATTGTATTGTGGTGGGAATCCATAACATGTCTCAGGTTCTTATTTTTCTCTTTGAAGTGGGAACTGTCTAAGGAAGTGAGAGCCAGGATAGAAAAAGAAAAGAAAAGATAGTTTAGAAAAGCTTTAGGCCGAAATAATTTTTTCAGATGAACCTCGGGTTCTGAATAAATCTTATTTTCCTGTGTGAATTGAGGAAAGTGCTCTCACGGGGACTGTCAGGTGCTCCTGGGTGAGCCCAAGGAAACTGATTTTCCATTCCTAACTGTGGCCCTTGCTGAGGAGGGTGAGCTCTTCCGTCCCAAGTCCCACGGGACAGGCACGTGTGAGTTCCAGGTGCTTGTGTGCTTCACTTGTAGTTCTTATTTTTAATTTTGTGCCTTTGAGAATATTTCACCATCTGGTTAACATTGTATAAAATACCATTAACATTAATTCAAAAGACGCACATACACTCAAGTTTTTTACAATACTCAGGGCAAGACCAGGAATTGGAAACAACCCACATGTCCAAAACAGATAAATGCATAAAAAAGTTGTGAGATAACATATATGTATATTATATATAATATATGTATATATCACTTGTATCACTTGTCATCCTATTGATCTTTGATTTGCTCGAGCAGGCACCAGTAACGTCTCCATTTGTCCCTGTCATGTGCTAGTGTAGATACCCAATGGTATCTGCTTGCTCCAGGAATACAAAGAGCCTCAAATCGTTCATTCAGAGAAGTCTGACCATCTCATAGGTGGGCATCCACCTGGTCTTTTGAAGACCTGTGGAATTAGAACGACTTTGGCCGTGTGCAAGGCAAATGCCCTACCAGCTCTGCTATTGCTCCAGCTCCACATCCCTGATTCTTGACCGTAGAAGGAGGTCAGAACTCCGGATTCCTTCTCTCACTTGAGTGAGATGTGATACTCCTAGCATAGCTCTTTTGATTCCTCTTTGGGAGACCTGAATAATGTTCTAGTCTTCTTAGGATCCAGGTCTCTGAGGCGTATGTTAGTGCAGAAAGAATGGTGGAGTTGAAAAGATGTGCCAGGAGCCGGAGGTTTTTTTGTCATCTTAACCACTTCTTTGATGCTCTTGAAGGCGTTCCACACTACTCTCTTCCTCCTGTGCAGTTTGGCGCCAAGTCGTTCCTCATGTTGAGTTCTCGACCCAGCACACATAGCTGCTGTATTCGGAGATGTTTGTTCCATTCAGAGAGCAAATGGAATGTCAGGGACTAGTTCATTTTTCATGAGCATTGTCTTGTTGAGGTTCAGCTGCAGTCTGACCTTTCCACACTTGCGGTCATAGTCGGTCAGCATTTGTGCTGCTTGGCTAATGTTTGGTGTTATGAGAACAATGTCATCAGTGAAGTGAAGGTGGTTTAGTTGCCGACCATCTATTTTCACTCCCATTCCTTCCCATTTTAGTAGTCACATGACATTCTCGAAGGTGGCACTGAAGAGTTTCGATGAAATGAAATGGTATCACCCTGCCGAACCCCTCTCTTTAGGTCAGTGATTACTTCCTTGTAGAATGGTGAGATCCTGGTGGTGAATCTGTAATACAGCTCATAGAAGATCTTGATGTACTGAGTTTGAACGCCCTGCTTGGCTAGGGCTTGGATGACCGCTTCAGTCTCAACAGAATCGAAGGCCTTCTTTAAATCGATAAATGTTAGACAGAGAGGCATCTTGAACTATAGTGAAACTTCAACGAGCTTTTTCACTGTGTGGATATGGTCGATGGTGCTGAATCATGCAAGGAACCCAGCTGGCTTGCATGGTTCTCCTTCGTCTAGTGTTCTTCCTATTCTATTCAGGATGACTCAAGTGAACAACTTGTAGAGGACAGACAAGAGGCATATTGGGTGATAGTTGCTGATGTCGTGGATGTCTCCCTTCTTATACAACAGAACAGTCCTGCTGGTTTTCCATTGGGACGGAACCTTGCATTCGGACAGGTAGCAGGTAGCCAGTGTATTGAGTACTGGCGGCAGATTCTTCAAGTGTTTGGGTCTGACCTTGTCTGGACTGGGTGCTGTACATGTCTTTACCGATGAAATGGCGTGTCAGATTTCAGAAGGGAGGATGTTGGGAATGACATATCCATCCTGCAGAATTTGGTATGTGGGCTGTTGTACGTGTCTATCAAAGAAATAAGAGTAGAAGTCATGAATTATCCTCTCCATTGCTCTTCTGGAAGATGTGATAGATCCATCAGAATGTCGTAGGGCAGTCATCTTGGTCTTGTGGTTGGCAAAGGACAGGCGAGCGTCGCGAATACTTTTGCTGGTTTCTGCCGCATTGGCCAACACTGTTGCCCTTCTCTCTTTGAGGTCTTTATTTCTTCTCTGCACAGCTTTGTGAGCTTGGACGTTAGCGTGTGGTTGCCTGAGGCTTGAGCCAGACCACATTGACGAATGAGCTCGAGAGTTTCTGAAGATAGGCGTCTGTTTGTTTGTATGTATATATATATATATATATATATATACATATATATATAATTAAACACAATAGAATAGTATACAGCTGTAAAAAAAGAGAAAACAATTAGCAGTTTTCAGTAAAGTGGTTGGAACTAGAGGGTATGATATCCAGCAAAATAAATCAAATGGAGAAACAAACACTGTGATCTACCCGTCCCTGGCATATACAGAAATCAAGCAAAGGAATAGACATTAGTAACTGATGATAGACCCTTGGCCTGGTATTATAAATCTCAGATTACCAAAAGGAATTGGGTGAGGGTACCAGGGGAGGGGAGAGGTGGACGATGAGCCATGTTATGGCAGGGTAGAGAGTAATAATTCTGGTGGTGGTGAAGTGTGGTGTCTGGACATTAAAGTCAAAAACAGCAATACAATTTAGGTCAAATTTTCACTTACAAATTTTTACCTAAATTGCAAGTTCTTTTAAAAGAACATATTCTTGTTTTACCAAGGAGTTGAAGAGGGAAGTATTCCCCCCCCCCGCCCCGTGCCTCCCAACAAAGGAGAATGTTTGTAGGAGACTGAATATTCTTTCCAGTGGGAACAGGCTGACTTAGAAGGGGGAGGGGGTTCCTTATTTCTGATGCTGTTTTCTTTCACCAGAGGTTCAGTTACAAATACGATAATGACAGACCCTGCCAGATTAGCCCCTAGTGCTGCTGGGACAAGTTCTGGCCACTGCACCCCTTCCAGACCTGGGCTGTTCTCTCTGAATGGGGCATGCTCCTGGGTGCTTAGAACAGTTCACCCAGAAGTGACAGCATCACATGCCAAGAGGTAGGAAACACTACTTTCCTATGTGTGGGCTTCCCTCTCCCTCCCCCTCTGCTCCCATGCTCACATTATTTGTCGTACTGGAAATATTGGCAATGGCATATGGCCTGAAATAACTCCAGAGTCAAGAGAACAAGATTGAACTTTCAGTGCCCGTGATTTACACGTCAAAAATGTCCAGGTCCCAAAGCATGTTTTATGAGAGTTAAAATGGAAGATCGAGTCCCTTCTCCTCTGTGGCAAGTCGGCCATCTGTCTATAAGATTTACCTCCACACACATTTTTCCGGTAACCCCTGAAATCAGCAATGATCTCCCCAGGGTGTGGCATGTCTCTGCCTGCCCTCACAGTCATCCCTTGTCAGTGCAGTGGGAATTCCAGTCTGAAAGATGGTTGGAAAAAAAGATTCAGGCGGGGACGAGCCAAGGCATCTGAGTTCTGCATGATCATTCCATAATTGTTCAATAATCACGCATCTTCTCAAGCAACAGAGAATGGGAAGCCACCAAGGAAGGTGGGGCGGTCGTGCAGACAGGGTCTGGGTGCAGTTAGCTACCGTAACCACAATGCTGCTGACTCCACCCTGCGTTGAGAATGTCCTGGCTGGAGAGAGAGAGAGGCGGGAGAGATTTCAGGTTCCCAGTTGTAGATGACTTCCTTTTGGTCACCACCTCCCGTCTCAGCTCCACTTTCTCTTTTCTCTTGAAAAGACTCTGGTGTGAGTCACTTTCTCTTTCTGCTTCCTCCCCTCTTCTTTGTACTGGGCCAAGATATAGCAACAATGACTAATGGATGCTAGGCTATTATCATGCTGACCACAGGATAGAACTCATTTTCAAAAAAATGACGGAACTGCATACATCTCTGTGATTGAAAATGCAAATGTATAAAAAGAAGTAATTCATATTCACATCTACTTTTCAATGGTTTCCTTTCGTCTCTAGAGAAGTGGCAGTTCTGGAGCCCTGATTTCCAGCTGAAGGTCTCTCACCAATACCATATCTTTGTTCGCAGCTGATTAATAACTTCTCTTTGTTTCTGGACATTGAATTCCTGAGCACACAAGGACACTGCTCTTTGTCCGGCAAGGTACCTCTGTGCTTCATTTTCAAATAAAAATGACCGTTTTTGAAGGGTGCTTTCTTTAGAAATCACAGTCTACTCTGTCTGAGAGGTTAAATCAATATTTTTGTCACGAGATGCCAGGAGCAGCTCCTTGTGGGCATTTCCAGGAGGGAATCTGGGCTATTTCTAAGCATTTGTTCTTCTTTTATGACAAAGAAGACCCTGGCTTCAGCTTCAAAAGGCCACACATGGTCTTTTCTTTCTGTAGTTTGCTCCTTTATTTTCTTGGTTGGCCTGCATTACTCATTTAAATTTCCATTCACTTATGATTATAAATCAATTAAGAGGTTTTGTTGGTTGGAGAAATCAATCAAAGTAGCAGCATTTAAGCAGAGTATCTATGGGGAAAATCGTTACTATCTTTTGGTCCAAGAGAACTAGACCCTCCCAAGAGTATTATAATATATATATATATATATATTCATAAGTAATTTAAAATTAATCTGCAGAATCAAATACAAACACAGTGACTATAAGTAAGAATTCTGGATTTAAAGAGAAACTTGCCATAGAACACAGGAGGAAGTGTCACATGGTAGTGTATGATTAATGTCTAATTGACTCATGCAGCTGAGTCTCAGCAATATCTGTGATCTGTCAGAGATACATACAACCCCAATAATTGTTAGGGTTGATTTGATGGATCCTACTGATTGGATTATGTCTCTGTCCCCTACAATTAGTGCACACAATATCTCATTTGACCCCATGTACCCTCTCAAAATACAATGTTCCATCTTTGAGTTCTAGTCGGAGCAGAACCAGTTTTTGTATCTGTAGCTGTTATGTTCAGGCTTGCAAAAGAGAAGAAAGAGCATGCTGACTCAGAATGAGCCAGAAAGAGATGGATCTTCAGCTGGATATTTTATCAAGGGAAAAATTTGGAAGGGTGGGGTGGAGACCTAAAATCATCTGAATGGTTAGAAGAGATGAAAGGAGAAGTTGAGTAGGAAAGGATATGCAATTTGTAGAAGGGCATGGGGGGGAGGCACGCATCATTTTAGAGCTGCAGTGATTGGTTTGGGAGCTGCTGCCTGCAAGTGACAGCTGACGTTGTAGGAGTGACATTACATCTACGAAGAAGAGAATGTCAAAAGAAAGGAGATGAGGCTAAAGCTGGAGAAGTGAGAGAGAGAGAGAGAGAGAGAGAGAGTAGTGAAGGAGAAAAGGACATCTGTATACTTACGGACAAAGAGCTCATAGCTAAAAGGGGAATCAAATACATTGAAAATTGGCAATGGTTTGGCCCAAATGCTATAAAAATCAATACTTTTCATTAACAAAGTGCCTTGAAATTTGATTTGATCTTATTTGCAGACAGTACTACTTTTAAAGGGATATTTATGTTCCTGAGTTCAAGCGTAGAAGCTAGCATTAATCAAAGATATTAGCTTGTTTTAATTTTTCTTTGTTACATTTATGCTTGAGTCGGTGAGGCCATTTTGGGATATATCTATCTATATAAAAATCTATATATTGAGAGAATGAAGGAGCAATGTTTTATGATTTTTTTAAAAAAGTGCTTTTGGTAATTAAGTGGATGGTTGAGTCCCTTAATATTCTAAGAGCAAACACAGCTATCATTATGAATCACTATAGTTGATGAGTCTAATTCTTTTTAGTGCCATTCCAGCAGATGCTCACATTTCAATCCTCCATAGAAAGATCAATCTTCGTCATCCCTCATACATATTCCAGCGTCTATACTGGAGTCTGAGCCGTGCTGTACCAGCGTGAGGGAACAGCGGCATCTCTTTGGTGACCCTGCACAGCAGCTGCCTGGAGACCAGAAAGAAGCATCCAACTCTTTGCAAAATTGACAGTGACTACCAGTTATCTGTGTACCTAAACGTTTGTGTGTTAATGGCACCTACTTGGCTAATTCAGGCTTCCTGAGGGAGATTTCCATTCCAGAAGAGATGAGAACTCTGAGTACAACTTTCTTTTGAGACAACCTTAAAAACAACCATGTCAATAGTATTAATGTAGGACACCCAGGATAGCTCCACTTTATGGTCAGAAGGAAACCACAGTAAACACACACCGAGTATCATATGAGTGCCTGCTTAAAGATCACAACACTAAGTGAGATTTTAGGACTCAATCTTTTCTAGAAAAGGACTTGAGATTATTTTTTTGAGAGACTACTGTCATCTTCTATTCTACCAGGTCTCAGAAGAATGCAACTAACTCTAACTGGAGAAAAGTGTGCTCTCCTAGTTTTACCTACCAGAAAAGATGCTCAAGACAGTCCTATGGCTACTTATATTAATTTCCTGGACATGCTGTAACAAAATGCCCCAGAGCAGGTGGCTTAGTCAAGAGGAGAATATGTACCAGCATTCTGGAGTCCAAGGTCAAGATTCACATGTGAGGACTGGGCACTTCTGAGATCTGTGAGTGAGATGCTGTCCACGCCTCTACCCTACCCTTGACTCTGGTAGTCTGGGTGACCTGTAACATCCCTTGGCCTCTACTGTATTCCTCTAATCTCCGACTTTGTCTCAACATGGGAGCTCCTATTTAAAAGCCTGTGTCCAATTCCCCATTTTTCAAAGACAACAGTATTGGATCAGGGGTCCATACATTGCTGTACAACTTGACAAATTATGCCTGAAATGGCTCCGTTTCCAAGTAGAGTCACATCCAAGATACTAGGGGTGGGAGAACTTGGATGCATGAATTCAGTGGATATGCCACTGAACTCACAGTACTGTGTCCCTCCTTCATCCTGGTCCTCCTGCACGCATAATGCTCTAACTTTCTTCTTTCAACATGCTTAAACTCAAACAAGTTTGAGCTTATCTGTTCAGGTCTAAGAGGTAGATTCTCACTGACCTTCCATTGCTTCTAGAATCTGTTCTTACCAAGAGCAGTGAAGAGTTACTCACTGGAACTTTGAGGCTGGAATTTGTGAGGTTCAGGACTTCTTTATGCCCTTTAATGGGACCAAGCCTCCAAGTCATGGTGCCACCCAAGCTCTCACATGAAAAGACTCACAGAGGACGACCCACACCCTCAGCACCACGTTTTGCTGGACTGAAGTCAGTCATTTTGGTCAACACCAATTGCCAGTGAGGACATCCTGAAAATGAGCCATTCAGGTGCTTCTTACGAGATCAGATAAAGCAACAAATCTCTCGTCACTCAATGGTGCTAATTCAAAATAAATTGATGTTGAACTCACTAAGTTTTAGGTTTTTGTGACAGAGAAGTAGAAAAACATGTACAGAATGTTAAGTTGGGAGTGAAATGTCTTAGAAACCAAAGTCTAAGTAGGGTGGTTTGGTTGCTCTGAAATATGAATGGTTTTCTGGTCATATCTGGAAAAGTTATGACTGGGTCTGCACTTACAGAATGGATCATGGCCTGAGACCTGCTTGCACATAGAAGTCAAAAGATCTCCCTAACGGAAAGTAGATGTAGCAAGGAACATTCCAGGCAGATATTGCTAGATGCTGATGGATTTCTTGCATCTCTTAGTGATAAAGTGAGGGGAGAGATGGATTTGAGAAGGAGATGAATCATTTTTAACATAATTCAAAGACATTCAAACCTTATCTAGAGAAATTGGAAAATAGAACTATTTATTTCTATATTGTCCAGAAGATAATGTTTCTCAAGGTAAAATATGAGTCATGCAAAGATCAAAGATATAAAGTCCCATGAATACATCCAAGAGGTTGAGGTCGATTCAAAGGCATGGACATAAAACCATTTGCTAGGGTGCTGGAAATTTCTAAAATGTTCTTGTTTATTCTTGTAAATTGGACAAAATATCTTGTAAGAATCTTAAGGGTAAGTTCCACAGCTCCCTGACTCATATCCCAGGTACAGAGAATCCAGTCTTAGGAGCAATATGGGCAGATGCTTGCCCAGTGGGTTGGATTTATTATTTATACCCTTGAATCACACAAGCTGTGACTATGCCTTGTCCAAGGATCTTCAACAATTCTGAAATCTGAGCTCTGTTGAGCCTGGCCCACATGTTCATTAAAAATATGATAAATAAAAGTAGCAGGAATGTGTTTTCATGTTCTTAAACTTGAATTATATGATATACATGCACATGCTGAATTATCAAAAACTAATATGTTTTCCCAATGTTTGTTTTGGTCAGATTAAACTGGTAAGATAAGATTTTCATCCAAGTTAACTGTGTGATTTAATGAAAATAGATGGCCAACAAGAAGATTTTAGGATAACATGTTTATCTCAAAGAAATGATTTATAACATAGCATGGATATAGCCCTCTGATTTTTGCCTTGTGATGTTTGCCCTCCCACCATCACTGGCCCTGTATTCTTATATTTTTCATGTTTTTATGAGCCTACATTTCATTTACAGAACTTGTTTATTTGGGGGAAAGCTATGAAATACAAAGAGACAGAAGAAATTTTTTTTTCTATAAAGACAAATTTAAAACCTCAAATCTTTGAAATTTTAAGTAGTTTTCCCTCATTCAAAATCCATAAGCTGTAAATTAGGAACTGCCTGAGACATCAGGATCTTCTTTGAGTGTTTTGCTGATCACAGATTTTCTCTGTTCATGTTACCTGATTTTTATTTGGGGAGCTGTAAGCTATCCCCACAGCTATTACAGAATGGATTTTGAGTGTGCATCTAAAGCAATATTCACTGCGTCTTTGAGGAAGACAAAATATACTTTTATCAAAATGTCTTGTCTGTGTAAAAGATAAATAAAATTAGGTAATAGCAACTCTAACATGTTTGTATTTTTAAGGCTTGAAATCATTCTGCCCCTTCAAAATTCCCTCCCTCAGTTCTTATCTGTAAGGAAAATCCCCTCAGAATGGCCAGTTAACCCCCAAAGAATTTGGACTATGTTATAGGCATAAGTTAACTGAAAGAGAGAGACACCTGTCAGAGACAATCATGTGTTGTTGGAACATCTGTGGATAATCACGGTACAGAGCTGGTACGTGAAGCAGAAAAGTATAACCAGGAATCTGGATTCGGTGACTCCTTCCAATTCAACAGAGCCTTCTACAGATCACCTCTCTCTTCTCTGCTTTCTGTCAGATGACGGCCTTTACTCAGCAATCTTCCTTCACAAAATACTGCCCAAGCAAGCACTTTTCCTCTCCACAGTATTAATTAAATTACATAAAACTGGCAGTGTTTAAATTCTGGCATCTGCATTGTCTCACTTAATTACACCCCTGGACTCCTTTCAAAACTCTTTCATTTGCTGCAGGGACATCTATTGGCGGAGGAAGGGAAGAAATCAGATACAAGTGATGGGAAGAATCAGATACAAGTGATAAGTGCAGTTTGGGATTTCTTCCTGAGCTTGTGTCCACCCACTGGGATGGGTTGCTTCTAACTATAGCACTTCCACCCACCTGGTGGGCTTAAGAGCAGAGAGAAAAATGGCTAAAGGTCAGAGTGATAGAAACTCGTTGTACACTGAAAGCCTTTCAGTGCTGAGTCTCTGAAATTAAAAAATGCTTCAACATTCTTTCAACTTCCTTTAAGATCTACATAAGACGATTTTACAGTGGAGATCAGCCTGCCAAGTGGATTTCAGCAATCTTCTTAAACCAAGTAGGAGCTTCCTGAAAACTCAGGCAAAGGATGAACTTTGGGAAGGCTGCTAGGAGCATCTTCCAGAGGAGCTGAGTGAGGACTGTTGAGCAGAGGGGATCCCCAAATTCTAGCTGGAGCAGAGGGGGCCAGACAGGCACGGCAGTCTCAAGGCAGAAGGACACAAAGCTTGCTCCTGCTGCCCGGCCAGCCCTACTGCAAGAGAAGGGCTCAGGTCAATGGAACCCATATTTTTGATGTTTTCTATTTGTTATAAATTCTTACTTTTGGAAATTCTTGTGGTCAAAGTTGAATTAATTCCTTTTCCAGATCAACTCATCTATTTTGCCTAATAAGATCTGTCAATGAACAGCTGTCCTAACAGTCAGGACTCTGCTCCTCTTTGCTCATCTTTCCCTTGCCTTGCCTCGACCCTGAATCTCAAGCCAGAGCTCCTTCCTTGTGGCCTCTTTTTCAACCTCACTAGATGATGCTTCTGTTCAGTTTGGCCACGTGTTTTCTCTAGATCAGGGAATCTCTGGACTCTTTCCGCAAACCTTCAATATGCCATGACCACCTTTCTAAAATGCAAATCTTGAATGGTTACTCCTCAGTGGCTCCAAATTGCCGACACAATAAAATCCAAACTGCTTAGCATAGAAATTGAGACCCTCCGTGATCCAGACCTTGATTCCCTCATCAACCTCATTTCTCTCTCTATTAAATTGTTCACTGTTGTTGAACCACTGAAATGGGATCTATAGACTGAAGTTCTTTAAACGATCCTTTTATTTTACTGAGAAAACACTGTGCTAAATCTGGTAGGATTTTTATTTTTTTAGGAAAAAATGGAATGGAGTTTTGGGTTTGATTAAAAATCATATTTTTTTTGGTTTTGATGGAAATGCATTTTTAACTAGAATGAGCATACATAGCAATTCAAAAATGCTATTATTAATATGAGAGCTAAAAGTTTATTTTTCTTTCTTTTGCTCACAAATACTTAATGAATGCCAATAATATAACATATAGTATGTCAGCCCCAGGCTGCACAAAAATAAATGAGACATAATTCCAGTACTTTATGAGTTTACAGTATACTGCAGAAAATGCAAGAAAAAAATATGTGCTACATATTTGATTACATATTCTGTGATATGTGGTATCAGGAAATGTTTAATGTCCCCACTTTTTTTGTCTCATTAAACTGTAAGTATAAGAAAACTCAAGCCAATCATACTTGAGAAAAATAAAGAAAATATAGCATCGTGTTCAAAGAAAAATTTCAGGAGCAATTTCTACCCAGTCCTAGTTTGTTTGAGGATTCTAACAATATTGCTCTGACCTTCTCTCTTCTGGAGCCTGCTGTATCTGTATTGGCTTTCTTGTGCATCATCCAGCAACTTGTGTTTGACAAACACTGACATCTAAAATCTCAGGTTTATATTTTACCATATAATGAGCTATCTACAAAACAGAACCAAAAAATCCAATGAAACCCTTTTCTTAATAATCTGTCAAATGTTCTCAGAGAATAAAGGTTTTGCTTCATGGGTCACAGATGTACTTTTCTCTCTCTCTGTCTCTCTGTGTCTCTGTGTCTCTCTCTCTCCCCCCATGTGTGCCCACTCTTGCATTTGGGCCACATCCAGTGGTGCTCCTGGATCTCTGCTCAGGAATAACTCCTGTTGTATTCAGGGGACCATCTGCCATGCCGGGGATTGAACTGGGTTTGGCTGCATGTTGGAAAGTGCTAAAACACCTAAACTGTCTCTCTTCATTTCTCACAAATTCACTCTTGATTTAGACAAATGTTATGAAGATAAAAAGGATTGATTAGCAGGACTTTTTCAACCTGGGTGTTGAAACATGGGATAAGCTCCATTTGAACAATGTGGGCTAAACTGTGGGTTTTCTAAAGAAAAAATACACCAAAAGAGAAGAGACAGAGATGTTGTACAGGTAGGAAACAGGATATACTTGTTCTTGCACTGGGAACTTATCTTGGAGGGTGAGCGGAAGTTAGCCAAGTGGGAGCCAGAGCTATAGTACAGTCAGCAGGGCATTTGCCTTGCAGGTGGCTGACCTGGGCTCAAACCTTGACACTCCAGAAGGTCCTCTGAGCATCTCCAGGAAAGGTCACTGAGTACAGAGTCAGGAGTATCCCTGAGACGCACAGGATGTGGCCTTCCAAAACAAAAACAAAACAGAAAAAGTTAGCCAAGTAGAAGAGTTAGCAGACGTCATTCTAGCAAAGTTCAAACAGATGTATAAGAAAACATCACTTGAGTATGCTACTCTAAATTAGTGTGATATGTTAGGGCTTATGTGGATATACAGAGGGGTGTTTAGTGATTCAGTTTGACTAAAGTTTAAAATGTAGTTATTTGGGGGGTTGTTTTTGGGGGGTGCACCCAGAAGTGCTCAGTGCTTACTCCTTTATTTGTGAAAATGTAGTTTTCAAATAACTATATTAAGA
This sequence comes from Sorex araneus, assembly GCF_027595985.1. Taxonomy (NCBI): domain Eukaryota; kingdom Metazoa; phylum Chordata; class Mammalia; order Eulipotyphla; family Soricidae; genus Sorex; species Sorex araneus. The sequence continues at coordinate 188,673,446 of NC_073305.1, forward strand.
TTCTTTGGTTTACAATACTATTAGCAATGGATTCTCATGCAAGATTATTATGGTGGCAAATGCAATAAAATCAAAAATAAAGAAATGGGATTTCATTGAATTTAAAAGCTTCCACACAGCAAAAGAAACTCAAGATCTAATAAAATGAATGGGAGAAAATATTAGCACACAATGCTTTGACAGAGGGTTGCTATCCAAGATCTATAAAGCATTCATTAACTCACCAACAAAATGTCCAATGGTCCCATCCATAAAATGGGGCAAGGATATAAGGGGACACAAAATCATGTGGCCGGCCAATAGGCATATGAAAGAGGCACATGAGTGAGGACCAGCAAAGTTCTCATCATCACTTACAAGTAGGAATGCAAATAAAAACAGCAAAAATTTTGTCTCATGCCTGTGAGAATTGCACATATCAAAAAGCCTGGAACAATCCAGGGTGGGAGGCATTGTGATAAGAAAGGGACCTTCATGGACTCTTGGTGGGAATGTCATATGGTTTAACCTCTACAGGAAGCAGTTAGAGATTTCAGGGGGGCAGGGTAGGGAAGAAAACTCCCATAAGAACAGATATTATTTATTAATTTTATTTCATTTCTTAATTTTTTATTAGTGAATCACCTTGAGATAAAATTACAGACTTACAAGTTTTCATGCTAACATTTCAGTCATACAATGATCGAGTACCCATCCCTCCACCAGTGCCCATTTTCCAACACCAATGGTCCCAGCATCCCTCCCACCACCCCCACCCTGTCCCCTTCACCCGACCCTGCCTCTGTGGCAGGGCATTCTCTTTTGCTCTCTATCTCTTTTTGGGTGTTGTGGTTTCCTATAGAAGTATTAAGTAGGCATCAGGTTCAGTCTATAGTCTATTTTCAGCCCATATCTCCCATCCCTAGTGGGCCTGCCTAGCACCCTTTGCTTGGTGATCCCTTCTCTATCAGAGCTGCTTCTTCACCTAGCATGTGAGGCCAGCTTCCAAGCCGTGGAGTACTCCTCTTGGTACTTATCTCTACTATTCTTGGGTGTTAGTCTCCCATTCTGTTACTTTATATTCCACAGATGAGTTCAATCTTTCTATGTCTGTCCCTCTCTTTCTGACTCATTCCACTTAAGTTGAGATGAAACCTCTGCCCAATGAAAAGCCCCACGCTCTTGAATTACTTGTCAGGTCTATCAAATGAACAATCTAGACGAAGAACCAACATGCATGTGTTAGATAGAATAATGAGAAAGGGCTGTCCTTAAATTAGCACATAATGTCAGAAAGTTGGGATCAAAGTAAGATGAGTAGTTGCTGAAGCTATTTAGTTTTGAACCATTATGCAATTACTCCTCCTAATGATGGTCTGGATTCCAGGAGAGTTGATTCTCTCTCTGTTCTGGTGGTCAGCTGTGTGGGAGAATGCCTTCCCTCATCAAACTTGTAGTAAACTCCCATTCTGAGGTTGCTCACCTGGTCATCACCGTGTCTTGCTACCTAAAGGCATTTATTTCATGTCAAAGGTTGCTCATGTCAACCCAACACCATATCATTAATATGAGGACATGGGAAAAATTCAGGAGCATGTATTATTTTTTAAAAAGAGTCAATTTTTTAATTAAAAGAATACATTTAAAAATTGGGCAGAAATAAGGTAAACAAAATTCTTCGTGTTTTTTTCTTAGGTGACAAATACTCGTTTTATTTTACTGTCATTTTAAATAGAAGTCCTTATTTTCAGTCTTCTTGTTAATACCAGTCAAATATTTTCCATCACTAAACTGTGCTTTTGAAGCTATGGCTACATATATGGGATCTTCTTTTTGAAGTTCTGCTTTGCAGCTCTAGCTATCATAGCTCAGACAGGTCTTAGTGGAAATAAACACAGCACCTCATCTGAAATTTCCTACTAATGAAGCAGAGGCTGGTGACAGACTCTGAGGCTTTCAGCATCCCAGTTTGGTTATAAAATCATCTTTTTTTAGTAGGTATTTCACATCTGAAAGTTGCAATATTCTACTTACCTTCCCTAAAGAAGGAAACCAATTTTGCCATAAAATTAGTGAGTGACAAAAAATTCCTTGAAATCAGTTTACATGTATTCACATTTGAGAAGACATTTTACTGAGAATAATGATATGGGAAAGTTAAAAAAAAATTAGCTACAATTAATCACTTCAAATAATTGCTCTTATGAAACTGTAAGCACAAAATGTAATTTAAACATACAAAAAATCAAATACCTTTTTCTTATCTCTTCCATAATTGAGGCACCTAGACTCCTCAGAAATTGCACTCTAGACACAGACATTGTGAATTTCATTAGATAATTCAAGTTTGGGGCACATTCTGGATTTCTAATTGTGCAGCTTCTCTCCTGGCAGGTTATTCTGATTAGGTTGAAACATTTACATTTATATTTATATTTTTTATGTGCAGGAGATAATTAGATATTTCCACTGCAAAATAATTTACATTAATGGGCCATAACCTTCAATATGTGGTTTTAAACTGCACATTAAAATAATATAATATCTGTCTCTCTTAATTTCACTGTAATTGTCTCCATGTGGTAGCTTTATTTTCCTTTTCAATAAACATATCCAGATAAAACAACATATTAAGAGTCTTTATTTTGTTAGTTTGACATTTTAGAATAAGTCACCTAGCAAACTTGCTCAGGATTTTAGCAAATTCTTAGCATGCAAAATACAAGGAGCATTGAACTAACAAAAGTCACCACAAAATATTTTATGCATACATAGATACAAGAATTTCAGATGAGATGTATTTGTCCTTTTTAAGGGTTCATATGAGATAGAAAATATGTTGAGTTTGGGGATATTTTTGAGGAAAACGGAGCTGCTTGATCTTTTTATGTGAAATATAAAAGATACTAGCCTTTAAGTAGCAACGCTACCTTATTTTTTAATTGAATACATACCTTACTTTGTTCTTAGTCTAAATGTACATGACATAGTTCATTAACTCTTTCTATTTCTCTATCAGCCACAATTCACAAGTTGAGGTAAATTTATCAGGGGGTAGAGATGAAAGGGAGAGACAGAGATAGAGATGGAGGAGTGTGTGTGTGTGTGTGTGTGTGTGTGTGTGTGAGAGAGAGAGAGAGAGAGAGAGAGAGAGAGAGAGAGAGAGAATGAGTCTGCTTCAGAAGCTGTTATGTGTCCACCTAGATTTAACTGTACATGGGCATTGTTTCAGTAAACTGTAGTCATCAAAATTTACAATTATACAATTAATTGACTGAGATGAGAGATTTTAAAATACCAGTGCAATTCTCTCAGCTAATCTGAGTAATTCTTTACTTAGGTAAAGTTGAGTGTCTCTGTTCTCAGCTGACCCAGGGATAGTTGGGGATGATTAAACTATGAGGTATTTTTTTATGATTATATAATTAACTGTGCTATTGCTCCAGCCCGATGAGCAATGGGATGACAATGACAATGACAAATATAATTAACTATATGTTTCATTTTTATAATAGTTTAGGAAATATCAAGAAAGTCCAATTTTTCATAAGTTTAGATGGAAAACAAAATTCATATCCAGACAAGAAGCTTCAGAAGGCTATATAAAATTATTTCAGGTTTGGAGGTTTGGGAGTTAGAAATCATGACTCTGATTAGTCTAATAGAAACATCACCCTCCTGAATTACTTAATTTTTTAAAACTTCAGTTTAATATGTGATATTACTAATGATACCAAGCAAACACACTCATGGTTAAGCAAAACAGCACCAATATAAAAGTAGGATAATTTTGGAAGTGCGATTCTATGTTAACATCAAGAATATAATGATGACCATTCTCATTGTGATTATTACTATTTCAGATAATTTACAGAGACTGTTGGAGGTGTGAAGAATGAGATGCTTATCACACAAATATGCAAATTTTTCCAGAGATACATCCATGAAAGCTCATTTGGTGCTTTATCCTAAGTAATATAAATATGTCCTGGCAATCCTGTTTAGGCCACTAGTTGGTCGTCACATCTGGAATACAGCGCTTACAAAGATAATAGCCAAGTCATAGCACTCTGCTCTACAAGTATGTTTTTATTTGGATTTTGTTGCCTGACATAAGATTCAACTCTATAGAATATTACATTCATGTTATTAAAGCATCAGTGGTTTAATGGAAGAAGTCAGTTATTTGGACATTCTAAAAAATGTAAAAGCAAAGATAGGCTAGTGCCACTTTTGTTGCATTTATTTTTAGCACACAAAAATATCTTCGAAGATCCAATCCACTCTCCATCTTCCAGGCCCCAATGTTGAATGATCTCTCTGGCAGTGTGACTAATAAGCTGTCTTGAAGATGATTTTGTTTCCAGACTTTCTGTGGCCTCTGTATTTTGAGTCGAGCTAGAATAGGTAATTAAATATATTCATTGAATTATTGTGACTTGGGGTTATCTTTCCTGACCAATGCTCACTGAAGCATCATTTTGGGAAAAGGAGCTAGCTAATATATTTGCTATGATAATACAAATATATTAGGTAGCGCGACCAGTATTGCATTAGTCAAAAAAGACACCACTGTAATTGTCACCTCTATCCTTTCTTAGCTCTTCACAAGTTTGAATACACTAATATGTGAAGTATGAACCCTTTATATCACTCACAAATATTGCAAAGATATTCGTTGAGCTGGCGCCATGGACAGATTCTGTTCTCAGGATCCTGGTTACACAGAGTTCACTGTCTCTTGGAGCAACATCCTGTAAGATAAAATAGATAGCACTGCACTGTTGTCCCGCTGTTCATTGATTTGCTCCAGCAGGCACCAGTAACGTCTCCATTGTGAGACTTGTTGTTACTGTTTTAGGCATATCAAATACCCAGGGATAGCTTGCCAGGCTCTGCTGTGTGGGCAGGATACTCTCGGTAGCTTGCCGGGCTCTCTGAGAGGGTCTGAAGCGTGCAAGGCAAATGGCTTACCTGCTATGCTATCAAAATATGATTTGATGCTGGAAAGTATTATGTAATCAATGAAAAGAATGTGGTAGGTTTGTGTTACACTGACGTTGATCCAGTGTTCTGGAGAGGATCATGCAGGGAGCTTCTTCAGGAAGATGGTGTCCAATGGTGGGAGCAAGAGGCTGGATGAGCTGGGTTGTTCTCAAAGTGACAGAGAGGGGCTTGGGGAAAATGAGGTCTGCAAAGGAAAAACTGTAGGCCAAAGAAATAATTTTAGATATTATAGGAACATAAGCATCCACATTCACATTGGTTTGCATTTCTCACAAAGCTTCATTTATGTTGAAATGGCTCATGTTTTTTTGATTCACTAAAGAATATGAGAAGAGTAGTTCTTATTACTATTTTCTTTCATCATCATCATCATCATCATCATCATCATCATCATCATCATCATCATCCTGTTGATGTTGATTTTCTTGAGTGGTCTCAGTAACGTCTCCATTCGTCCTAGCCCTGAGATTTTAGCAGCCTCTCTTTACTCATCATTCCCAATGGTGCCTCATTGGAGGCTCTTTCAAGGTCAGGGGAATGAGACCCATCATTGTTACTGGTTTTGGCATATGCATACACCATGGGGAGCTTGCCAGGCTCTCCCATGTGGGCAGGAAACTCTTGGCAGCTTGGCAGGTTCTCTGAGAGGGAGAACTATTAAGTAATGCTAAACAGAGTAAAAACTAACTGTAATAACTACAGAGAATTAAAAGAGTAAGTGTAAGTTTAATGAACAATTCTGAATTATTCTTATGTGTTACTGACCAGCATTTCTCAAATAAATAGCCATCAATTTGTCTCTGGTTTTGTTTGGGGTGTGTGTGTGGGGGGGGTGGGATAGAGGAGATGTGGGACCCACCTGGTAGTATTTAGGGGCTCTAAATTTAACATTAAATTTAATATTTTTAAATTGCAAGGAATCGGGGGGGGGCTTAGGGCGGGGGGGCTAGGGGCGTGGGGGTGTTTGGGGTGTGAGGGGGCGGGGTGGAGCTATACTGGGATTCTTGGTGGTGGAATATGAGCACTGGTGAAGGGATGGGTATTCGAGCATTGTATAACTGAGATTTAAACCTGAAAACTTTGTAACTTTGTAACTTTCCACAATAAAAAATTAAAAAAAATAAATAAAAAATAAATTGCAAGGAACAAATGTTGGTGATAATGATGGTGGGGATCTATTTTGAAGAATATGGCATATCTTGTGAAGTATAACTAATGTATCCCTCTCATAAGATCACTACTCATAAGTATGTGGGTATGAAACTGGTAAAACAGAAATGATAGCACAAATTTTTTACAATTTGGAAATAATGTGGACATTTACAATAGGAGTGTGCTTAATAAAAGGGATATTCAAGTCTTGAAACATGACAAATGAGTTAAAATAAATGTAATGACAAACAAATACACATTGAATGACTATACAGTTTCAGTAGAATTCATATAGTATGATAAAATAATTTAATGTTTCAAAATATGCAGAAACAATACTATATGTTACTCAGAACATATACCCAAGTGTTATAATGCATAGAACAGAAAAGAAAACAACGCATTGGCTTGTCAAAGGACATAATCACATACTTACAGTTTTTGTTTTGAACACCAACTCTGCCAATTCACTGGTTACTGTCAGATTATTCTACGCATGTTCAACTGAGAGTGGAGACAGAACTGTTTATTTATCTCCATCAATAGCTAATATTAGCTTCACTTTCAAAAAGTTTTCTTTCACGTAGAAGAAATAAAAGTCTAACACATAGTACATTGGGTAGTGATACGTGGCAATTTTACCATAGTAAAGCCAGTCATAACAACACTGACTTCTGTCCAGCAGGGTTGGTTGCAAAGAATGGACAGACAGACACTGTGGCATGTCCAAGTTGCAAACGAGGCTCGAGAGCCCTACACAAGAGTATAAACTAGCAATTTCTTTAATGCAATTTCTGCTTCTCCATCTTGGCTCCCTGGCTGCAGACATGTGAGCCACTGTTGAAGTTGACAGCAGACACATCAGAATATCACAGGTGTATTAAGAGAAGACTCTGGGATATATGTATAGTATTTTTTTTAAATTTATTTATTTATTTATTTTTAATTAGTGAATCACCGTGAGGGCACATTTACAGATTTATACACTTTATAATACTATTTATATATTATAATACTATTTATATAACATCATACTATTTATAGCATTATGTAAATTAACAGGTACATTTAAGTATGGTATAAACTCACGAAAATTTTCTACTTTAAAATCTTCATTGCATACCCATGAGATAGACCATTACAAAGTTTTTCATGAATGGGTTTCAGTCATACAATGATCCAACACCCATCTCCCCTCCACCAGTGTACATTTCCCACCACCAAAGTCCCCCCTTTCCCTCCCACCATCCCCTGATTACCGCCCCCAACACACAGGCACACAAATCCCTGCCTCTGTAGCAGGCACTTTTCTTTTTTCTCTCTCTCCTTTTGTGCACTATTGTTTGCAATATAGGTACTAAGAAGTTAGTGTGTTTGTTCAGGGTGTTTAGTATTTTTATCAGAAAGGTAAGGCTGGAGTACCTTTTTGAACTGGGTGGCAGCTCTGGGTTGTGGATATGACTGCCAAGTCCTCCAGAAGTACAGAAAGACGGGGGAAGTAGCCCATCCTGACCCCCCAAAAGTCTGGAGATCTTAGTCATAAAACCCACATACCCAAATCACAACTCTGTGAGATCTGTCCCAAGACGGTGGATTCTGGCCAGGGTCATGGTGGAAATTTTGGATATGGAAGCAAGTGGCTGCTGGGGGCAGCTTGGGTGGGCACCAGGCTGACCCACCCTTCTCCAATTTATCATGGTCTGTTCAACCTTATGCGGGTCTGAGATGAACTGGCTTTTGATCTCTTTCGAGACTGATTTATGAATCCTTGAAGCAAGACCAATAAATGCTCTTGTCTAGTCAGCTCAGATTGAGGTGGTTTGTGGGTGTGGCTCCCACATACTTAATTTTTGACTGTTTAATTTCTTGGAAAACTTGGACCCGAATTTTTGGGATCCATACAGAGACACAGCAACCATGTGGGGGTATCAGAAAGCCTGAAGTCACCATCAGGCTGCTGATGCACTCACCCCACAGGTGCAGGTGGACCTGCTGTCAGCACTGCACCCCTGATTATTTCCTATGTGATTGCTGGCTACACACACAGACTGCTTTCCTGGAGATCTGAACTACTCTAGCCTCACTTTCTACTCTTGCCTGAGGTCCCATTTGCTGTTTTCATGTCTAAACTAGCTAAACTTGGTTTACCCAGGGCTCTATGCTGGCCTTGAGGTTCTTACTGGGGGCACAATTCCTAATTTTCCACCATGACATTTATAAAGCTTGCACTATACAGCAAACTGTACAGGACAGAGAAATTGGACAGCCGATATGGTGCAGGAGCTAACACTCTTGCCTTGCATGCAACTGACCAGGTTTAGTCCCTCACACCACGTATGACCACAGACGTCACTCCCGAGCTACAGTGTGTGGCCCAAAGCAAACACTTCACAGACTGGGAGAATCTATTTGCTGGCCACTTGTGTGATCACAAAATAAATTAGTGAGGGTGGCGGCCTGGTCTCTCTCACAGGCCACGTGCGTTTGGTGGCCAGGAGCCAATTCCCCACCCCAGCCTGCAGCCGCTGCCAACAGACGCATGAAGGAGGAATGGTCCCCCAGGCTGTCTGGTGGTCAGTTGCCGTTTATTCCATTCTCCCCACATGCCTCTTCCAGTCTCACTGAGTGCCCAATCCCAGTCTTAGCCTGGCTCTCACTCCAGTCTCTTCTCGTCGTCCCCCATGCTAATCTCTCCGTGCTCTGTCTCACTGCCTTGGTTTCCTGCCCAACCTCCAAGCATTGACGGTAGCCACTACACCTAGGTCAGATGATGTAAACAGCATATGAAAGCCCTTCCCTTCCTCCTAGGAAGCTCTTCTAAGACAAAGATCCCCTGCTAGGAGATCCACTCAAGGACTGAATTTCATCTAGGCGTGCTGAGTTTCTCTTTTCCATAGCCCAACAACCATTTAAGCATTCATCTTAATTCTACTTCTTAATAATACTAGTCATTTTGTACGGACAAAGTAAGAGACACATTAGGCTTATAGGGTGGCTCTCCTGGGGGCATCTCGCTATAGATCTCAGACCACAGTGTTCAGGGCAGATGGGCCCTTCCTAATCCTAAGCAGGGTCCTTGTCCAGCTGTTTCTCTTTGGATCATGACAGAATTTGTCCATGACCGTGCTATTAATTTATAGTTAAGTATTATGGTGTTTGACCTGGTCCCTTTCGATGCCAGGGTAGCTCACAGCTTGCCCTGCGGGTCCACCCAGTCCCTTCATTGGGACCCTGCGCTGGGGTGCTAGGAACTAAGGGCAACTGAGGCTTAAGTGGGGTAAACAAATGTCCAGTAGTAAATATTATTCGGAGTCAATTAATTCCCAAATTACAAAAGCGTAGCATTAACGGTCTCCCTGTGTCTATACAAAAAGGACATTGCTCTGAAGGAAACTATGCAAAGGATAAAAGGGAAGGAGAACAGCAATATTTCACTTACAAATAGAAAGCCAGAGATTTCTGGGGAATTTGCCTTTACAAGTCACAGGCACTGCTTAGGGGAAATAGTTGACTAACCAGTTGTGGAAGAGAGTGCAGAGAAGTTAAAGACAAATACAGAGGAATGGGAGTGCCTTGGGAGCACTGTGAATGGTGTAACCCAATAAACCTAAACTCCCTGCAGCAAGGTAGAAAGGACAAACCAATATACAGTCACTCATCTGAATAAGTGTTAATATCCAGATAGATAGAGTAGATAGAGTGCTGATAAAACGTAAGAAAAAAACAATCAGCTCCATTAATAGTTTGAAGAGTTTAACTTCTTCTTCAAAGAAGACATACAGGTAGACAACAAGCATATGAAAAAATGTTCCATCTCACTTACCAATGGGAAACACAAATAAAAATAAAAATAAAATATCTCACACCAGTGAGACTGGTGCACACTGTGAAGAGCAGAAACTATCAGTGTCAGGAGGGATGTGGAGGGAAAGAGACCCTCATCCAGTGCTGCTGGGGATATTGATTAGGTCAACCTTTTTGGAAAACAATACAGATATTTCTCAAAATAACTGGAAATTTAACTCCATAACTCAGCCATTTCAGTTCTTGACATCTACCCCAAGGACTCCAAAATTCTATTTAGAAGATATTTGAACTCCTATAGCCAGTGACACTATTAATAGAACTTAAAACCCGAAACACTGCAATGTCCAAAAATATAAACCTTGATCAAGAAACTTGGCTCTAAGAAAAGGTGAAATCATGCAATTTGCTATATGTGAATGAATCTGGAAAGTGTCATGCTGAATGATGCTAGTCATGGGGAGATGGACAGACACGGAATGATATTTTTCATGTGTGAGATATAAAGAAACATAATATGATACTCTCCATGTCCATCCATTTATAAGTGAATTTTATGAATCCATTTTTCCTAATAGCTGCATATATTCCATTGTATAGATGTACCATAGTTTCTTTCACGAGAAAGAAGCAGAAGGTCAGACATAGAATGACTTCACTCATTTGTGGGACATAAAAATAAATACATAGGAGCTGGAGTGATAGTACAGCAGGGAGAACATTTGCCTTGCACGTGACTGACCTGGGTTCAATTCCCAATATCCCATATGGTCCCCTGAGCACTGCCATAAGTAATTCCTGAGTGCAGAGCCAGTAATAGCCCCTGTGCATCACCAGCTGTGATCCAGAAGCAAATAAAATAAAATAAAATAAAATAATAAGAGCACTGTAGCACTGTTGTCCCATTGTTAATCAATTTGCTCTAGTGGGCACCAGTAATGTCTCCATTGTGAGACTTGTTGTTTTTGGCATATCAAATATGCCACGGGTAGCTTGCCAGGCTCTGTTATGTGGGCGGGCTCGGGTGATAGCACAGCAGGTAGGGCGTTTGCTTTGTACGTGGCTGAACGGTTTGATTCCTTTGTCCCTCTCGGGGAGCCCAGCAAGCTACTGAAATACATAGTATGAGACTAATATCCAAGTACAGTAGAAACATGGGCCAGGTGGATTGGTCCATGGTTGGAAGCCTACCTCAGGTGCTGGGGGAGAAGGCAGCTGGGGAGAAGGAAACACTATGGCAATGATAGTTGGAAATGATCACTGTGGATAAGAACTGTGTGCTGAAAGTAGGTAAAGAGACAAACACGATAACCTCTCCGTATCTGTATGGAAAACCATAATGCCTCTATTCAGGCTTGCTAAGAAAAAAGAGGGAAAAGCATATGAGTAAAATCAGAAATAAAGGATGGCAATGCTATAGAAACAAGCACCTAAGAGTCTAGTCAAAGGATACTCGTCTATGCCTCAAATCCGAGAACCTTGACAAAGCCAGGCAATCCCTTGAAAGGTACAATCTGCCAAAACTCAACCAAAAACAAATTATCTGCAGATGCCTGTAGCACTGTAGCACTGTCGTCCCGTTGTTTATCGATTTGCTCGGGCAGGCACTAGTAACGTCTCCATTGTGAGACTTCTTGTTACTGTTTTTGGCATATAAAATACGTCACAGGTAGCTTGCCAGGCTCTGCCATGTGGGTGGGATACTCTCAACAGCTTGCCAGGTTCTCTGAGAGGGACGGAGGAATCAAACCAGGGTTGGCCACATGCAAGGCAAAAACGCTACCCACTGTGCTATGACTCCAGTCCCTGCATATGCCTATATTGATTAAATATATTGAATAATAATTAATAACAATAATGATCTGAAACAGAAAATAACAGATTGTTTCAGTACTAAATTCTCCATACATGTAAGAGAGCAATCATACTAACATTTGCAATATACATCAGAGATTATATCACCACATTTTATCCAAAAATTCACAAAAGCATTATCTACTACAACCAAGAATGTTGTACCCCAGATATGCAAGGCTGATTCAATAAAAATTTTAATACAGACCATTACATCACCCTGTGTGTTGGAAACATGCCATATCAACGGAGGGAAAGGGCACTTTTCAAAGACCAGCACGGATTTATTAATAAAATCTCATAGATTAGAAAAAAAAGGAAATTTTCTCAACTTGATAAGACCATTTATAAAAACCTACAGCATGGGCTGGAATGGTAGAACAGTGGGTAGGGCACGTGCCTTGCACACAACTGACCTACTCAATCTCTGCCACCCCATACGATCCCCTGAGTCCACCAGAAGGGACCCCTCAACTCAGAGCCAGGAGTAAGCCCTGATGTTGCTGGGTTTGACTACAGAATAAAAATATAAAATAAATAAATAAATAAATAAAACCCTCTACAATGTATTTTGCCAAAAATAGCACAAAAAGAAATCTAGGCTCTCCCATGAAGTTCGGGCATGAGAATTTTTTCTCACTTGTTCTTTTCAATATCATACTGAAAGTGTTGACACAGAGATAGAATTACTGGGAAGGAAAACATAAAACTAATTTTTTGTATATGCTAATCCCATTTATATTGAAAATATGAAATAACAATAACTAACATAACTTAAAACTAGTAGGTGATTATGACATGGTTCCAGTACTCTGGGTTTATATACAACAGTCACATACTATCCTATATAGTAGCAATTAAGAAAACTCTGAAGCATAAAGTTAAAGAGTTAAATGAAGAGAATCCAATGTTCATGGATAGAGACACAATATTATTGCGATATCAGTAACCTGTATGTTAGACAGATATGAATCAAAATCTCAGTAAGTTGTTTTTTGAATATCAACAATTAATTTTAAAACTCTTACAGAAAGTTCAAAGATCCATAGTAGTCAACAGAGTGATGAGAGACCAATAACACTACTTAACTCAAAGACATAACTATCAAGATACACAGTTAAAGTAATGTGGGTTTGGTGAAAAAAATCTACATACAAAGAAAAACTTTTCAACCTATCTATGGAAAAAAAACTTCAATGTATCTATGGAACAGAATACAAGATTCAGAAATTGACTCCATAGAACGATTACTATTTGACATAGAAACAAATATAACATAACAAAACAAAACACATTCAAATGATGCTGAATCAATTGAACAACATGAAAAATAATCTGGGCATAAACCTTCATGAAAATGGCTTCCAAACCTAAATATAAAACAAACACTAAAAATTTAAGTAACCTTATATATGATAATCAGTTTTTATATTCAGCACCAAAGACACCATTCATGAAAGAAATAGAGTGGACTTATGCTGGACGTAATGAAAATGAAAGCCTCTTCTCTTCAGAGCATGGTGCCAAGGGCTGGGGAGACTGTTCGGATGGCAGGGCGCAGAGCAAACACACGGAGGGCCTTGAGTTCCGTCCCTGGCACTGCATGACTCTTGAGTGCAACATTGGTAGATTTGGGAGAGTCCTGACTGGCTCCATTTAACAAAAAGACAGCATCAAAATAATTCGAAGACAAGTCACAGAATAAAAAAAATAGCAGCAAACATTCTGATAAAATACCGTCAGAATACATAGAAGAACATTTAGAATACAATTAACAAAACACATTTCACTTGATTAAAGCATGAACAAATGATAATAGTAGACACCTCACCAAAAATAATAAAAAGATGGAAAAAATTATAGAAAGATGTTCCATACCTTGCCAAAAAGATGAAAAAGTGACAAATTAGCAATAAAATTGATGTTTGATATCATGTATTGTAAAGAATGAATTAATTTAAAAAGGCTTTCTTTGAATGTGATGACACTATCTTCTAACAAGTGACCTGAAGCAGTACAAAATCAAATATTGTCAGTTACTGGGCTGGAGCGATAGTGCAGCAAGTAGGGTGTTCACCTTGCATGCAGCCTACCCAGGTTCGATTCCTCCATCCCTCTTGGAGAGCCCGGCAAGCTACTGAGAGTATCTTGCCTGCATGGCAAAGCCTGGCCATCTACCCATGGTGTATTTGGTATGCCAAAAACAGTAACAAGAAGTCTCATGATGGAGACGTTACTTGTGTCCACTCGAGCAAATCGACGAGCAAGGAGATGACAGTGATACAGTGATATTGATCAACAAAAACACTCACTCATTGCTAGTGGGTATGTAAAATGACTCTCAGATACTTCTGAGATACAAATCCACACAAACTCCTGTTGTACAATCCAAGTCTCACTGGCCTTGGTACCGACTCAGAGAAGTTAAAAAGTCAGGTCTACACAAAGACCTGCATACAGATTTTCTAGAACAGCACTCAAAATTTCCATATCTTGGAAGCAACCAAGATGTGTTTCGGTAGGTTGAAGTACAAAGCATGGCATCACAGACAGTCAAATATTTAGCACCCAAAGGAAATGAGGCTTCAAGTTATGAAAGCCTTAAAAATGCATTTACTAAATGCAAGGAGTGTCTATGGCAAGGCTAATCACTGCTTCCTTCCAACTGAGTGACGTCTTGGAATGGTACCTCTACGGACTCAACAAAAGACTAGTAGGTTCCAGAGGCTGGGGGTGAGGAGGGGATGGTTAGGGAGAGAACAGAGGAGAATCAAGGAGTGGAAAAGTACTGTACAAAACTATAATAATGTTTTGGTTTTCTGCAGGCCTATGCAGTCCTTACGGTCAAGAGTGAACCCTTCACCAGAGACAAACTGGGTTTGGGTGATCAGAACCTGCCATGCTTGGTAAAAATGCACAATTCTGCAGACTAATGATGAAAGCCTCTTCTCAACCTGTATGAGAAGAGGGAGACACATGAGAGACATTTCTCTCAATTTTGTGGCACACATAAAATTACTCTTCCAAAAGTCTTTGAGAAGAAAGAAAAGTGCTTCCTACACCACTTAGCATTTTCCAAACATAAAGGCACAGCTTTCAAGCTGAGGTCAGTGTAAGGCAGTAACTTTAAGAATCTTGTGTGATTCTTGAAAGGATGATTTTAATGAATGTGTTTATACCAACTTAATAGTTGTGTGAAACAAATGTGGGCCTGATCTTGGTATCAGCAGAAGAACTGAATGCTTTGTCAAGGTCCTCAAATGAGTGCTTAAAACCTGTAAAAATGGCCCCAGAAAGTGAGAAGGGGGAATTAAATTTAGTTTTGCTTGTAAATAAGAAATATCCTGAATCCAAACACATATGCTCTATGCTAAACTCTTCTCAGATTAGCATAATCAGAAAGCTGAATTTGTTAATTCCAGATCAAGGAGGGAGTTCTATCCCATCTGCTTCTCTGCAGAATTTGAGAACCTATTACAGTCTCAGTGAGAACAGAACTCCACATTTTTCCCCATCTTAATAATTTTTTTTGGATGGAGTTTCAGTCACCCAAACGCTCCCGACCTTTACTGCAGCTCTGCGGATCTTCCTCACCCACTTTGGGCAGAGAGAGCGTGAGCGACCAGCTGTTTCCCATGAAATATTAAACATCCATTTCAGGTCCAGAGTGGAGAACATTGCTTGCACATCCCGGGGTGGAGGAAATGAAGAGCACGATTGCCTCCAGCTTGTGTAGAGAGTAGCTGGGGGGCGTTACGGGATCTTAGATCCAAACAACCTTTCCTCGGCTGCTGTTGCAGCTGCCAAGTTGGACATTGACGGTGGGTGCTGACCCTGGAGGACACACACCGGCCCCTGTGGACCAGCAGTGCTGGCCGAGTTTTCCCCCCAGGTGTCCCCTCAGGAAGGTGGGAATGATTGGCTAGTCAAAGGCAACGGCAGCGTCTGGTGAGGCCTCAGCCCTTGCCGCCTTCCTGGAAGAAGCTGCCTCTGCTGGCCTCCAAGTTCCCATCTCTTGATGGACAAGCCCGGGCAGTCCGGCACTGGGGACATCATTCATTTCAGGTGAGACTGGGAAGGGCGCCTCTAAGGACCCTGCACGGTCACACCCCAGTCAGGCCCCGGGAAGGCTGCACAGGTCAGGATTTGTCTCTCCAGCAGCCTCACACCCCTTCCGTTAATCATCTTTCTCAGGCCTGGGACATGGTTCTGGTGCCCGAAGGCCTGCCGGGGTACCTGCAGGACTCGGACTGGACCCCTGGTGCCACCTGGATGCCTGAGCATGAGGGTCTGGAGAGTAGTTTTAGTTTTTCTTTCTTTTTTTAAAAATTATATATACATATATATATTCATTTTAATGAATCACCATGAGATACAGTTACAGAATTACAAATTTGCATTATTGTGTTTCAAACAATGTTCAAGTACCCATCCCTCTACCAGTGCCTATTCTCCACCACCAATGATCCCAGTGTCCCTCCCACACCCCTGTCTCTGTGGCAGGGACGTTCTCTCTTACTCTCTCTCTCCCTCTCTCTCTCTCCTCTCTCTCTCTCTCTCTCTCTTCTTCGGGCTGTTACGGTTTGCAACACAGGTTCTAAGCAGCATCCTATTTGGTCCATAGTCCACTTCCAGCCTGCATCTCCCATCCCGAGTGATTCCTCCAAGCATCATTCACTTAGTGTTGCCTTCTCTATCCCCTCTGCCGTCCCCCGCAGTGTTTCTTTCCCTGCAGACTTGAGAGGTCCCTCATGCTCTTCATTGAGAATCTGAATGGGCAGGACCATGCAGCTTAGGTGCCACCCTTCATTGCCTTAGAATTGGGAGGAAAGGGCATGTTTTTGTTTTCTAAACATTTATTTTTAAAAGTACGATGATTTGTGGTTATTGATAGTTGAGTTTCAGGCATTCAATATCCCAGCACTGACCCCACCACCAGTGTCAACTTCCGCTCATCAGTGCCCCCGGGTTCTCTCCCACCCACAGCCCCCCTCCTCGACAGGCACGTTTTTGAGTTCGGTTGCTGTAGTTTGGATCTCTCGCTTTAATCTGTTGGATCTGTGGAACTGGCCTGTTTTATCCATTCTGATTTACCAAATAGCCACTCAAGCTGTCTCCCAAGGATGACGATATTAATTAAGGCTATTTTTTTTCTCTTGCCAAGAGCTCAATGACCCTTTACTTAGTTCATGACTCAGATCACAACGGAGAGTCACTCTGTTCTCTTGGATTCTCACCCAGCGCCGTAACTGTGCGGTGGCCTGGCGGCCTTTGAACCCACCCGTGCAGCTGCATTTCACAGCTTGGAGGTGAAACGCCTCTCCTGGCTTAAAGCAAGGTCACATTGTTCCTTCTTTGTCCTATTTCAACTTTAAAGTGAGCCCCATGACCGATTTTACTTTCCGGAAGGAAACTCACAGAGCCAGCCAACATTCTGAGCGAGTGCGAACTTAGGATCAAGTACATGGATCTCCAAGTCTGGTCTGTCTTGAGAGACCAGATGACTGTTTTAGTTCCTAGCTGGGTTTATTTTTAATCCAGAAAGTCAAGGCTGCTGGTTTAATGTCTCTCAAACAAAAATTGTGGAGCTGGAAAATATTGCCTCTCTGGGCTGCCATCCACACCCCTTCTGAGTGGGGAAGCGTGGACACAGTTCCCATGCCATATATGTGATTACAGAGAACAGGAGTAAAAGCAAGCGGTATTACTGTTGGTAGCGTTCAGCTCTTGTTTGATACACATCCAAACTCCACACACACACATGAGAAAGCTGTATATGAAACTCAGGAGGTTAACCAGTGGGCGTTCACTGTAAAGTGGACGGGGCTGGGTCCCTCCCCAATGTCCAGGCCCCTCCTTTCCCCATGGACTACATCCCTCACCCTGTCCTGAGCTGCCTGACCCTGTGGACAATGCCCCCGGCCTATCCGTCCCCAGCAGTCGGCTTCCACTGCAGGATGGCCCCCTCTTGTCCCCGTGCTGGGCTCCCTCCAGCGTACACTTTCCTAGTATGAAATCGTGTCTCTGGGCCTTTCTCAAACTGTCCCAAGCAGTGCCCTGGAGTCCAGCACCACTGAGTCTCCAGTCTGCCCTTCTGAGTTGGAAGACTGTCTGACTCTGCCATCTGTCCGGACACAGGAGCGTCACCTCCTCCTGCCTGTCACTGGGAGTCTGACCCCCACCTGATCCCATAGGCTGCCTGGAGTGCGGGTGAAAGTGGAAAAGAGTGAGAGCAGGGGGCCGAAGGGAGGAAGGGCAGGCCTGAGTGGGGGCTTCCTTTGATCTGCCTCCCTCTCCAGCCCCCAGCCCTCCCACTGTCTGCCTTGATTAGATGCTTTCTCAGTGGGTGAGAGTCAAAGTGACCGGCCAAGTGAACTAGTCCCCCCCGGTGCTCTGCCCGCGCCCTCCTGCTGTAACAATGCAGACATGAAATTCCTAGTGACGGGTGGATCATCTCTCTGTACTGTGCCTTCAAAGAGAGGAGAGAGAAGTGCGGCTGTATGACGGTGAGTTCGGAATGACAAAAGGTTCGAAGCAGCTGACTCCAAACAGGGACAGTCTCGGCCAGGTCTGTGACACAGGGGGCTGGCCTGGCTCACGACAGGACAGACATGAGAGCTTCTCCTTAACTGCCCACAATCTGGCCTACTTACAGTGTCACGCACTTCTAAATGGCCCACGCTGCATGGTTCATTTTTATAAGCAGCTGAAAAATAAGAAACCAGGGAAGACTTTTTTTAATGCACGAACGTGATATAACTTCTATATGGGACAGAGAAGGGCAGAGTGCTGTGAAAATGAGGTATTGCTGCATCAATGGGATGGAATTTTATCTCTTGCTCTTCCGGGAGGTAATTGTGGGGCTGTGCCCCTTCCTACCCTGTCCCCTACTCCTTGGCTTCACCCTGAGGTCTGCGTCTACTGGTGAAGGAAGCAGCGTGTAGTAGCCCGATTGCAACAGTCTTTGACTCCTGCATCTGAGAGGGAGGGTTCTACCTCCCCAAGTTCTATCTGGAAGAACTGGTCCTGTGACTACATCTCCATCCACGGGAGGCTTATCTCTCCAGCCTCTGGTGGAGCAGCTCGTTTCGAGTCCCACCAATCAAGAAGGAGAGGGGGAAAATCCACTCTGCAAAACTCCTCACCACCTCGCCCACCATCTTGTTTACATACAGAAGCCTGTGGCCCAAACAAAGATTGCATTATATGTGTATCATAAAGAGAAGGATAATGCATAATTATATTTTCTTGTAAAGCATAAAATAATCTAGTAACCATGGTTACCCATGGAGGGGGGTCTCTGAGAATTAGCAGACAGGAGATGAGGCATTGGGAAACTTCAATAAATACTTTTGTGTATTTCTGATGTGCTAACAATGTGAATGGAATTCAGACAAAAGTCAGCTTGAGAAGTAGGCAAGGAATTGAATGCCACCCATCTGGGCACGAGGGGCGAGCCTGGCTCCCAGAGGCTCGGCACATCCATCTGGCTCGGGGCCCTGCTTACCCCCAGTCGCGTGGGAGGGAGGAGGCCATCTGGGAGACGGGCAGAGCGGCAGTCTTGAAGACGGAGCGCCAAGTGTGGGCGAGATGTACCCGCGCTGATGTCATGGGAGGAAGCCTGCTTTTCCTGGATCCGAGAAGAGAGGCAGAAGTTTACGGAGAGAGAATCTCACTCCGCACAGTCTGTAGAACACGCTCCAGCTATGCAGGTGTGTTTTCACAGCTCCCCCTGGTAAACACGGGCGCAGCTTGACCTGGAGCAGAAAAGGCGCCTTCTGCACTGAGAGTGGGGCGTGCAGACCCTCCTGGGCATTCCTCCTCAGCCCCCACTCAGGACGAGGGGGCACCAGGTCTGTCCAGGCTGCAGGGAGACCAAAGGCACGCAGGCGACGGAAGGAGGTCTGGTGGCTGCTGACAGGGAAGCTCCCCAAAGGGGGCTTCATCCCTTCTTCCATCACACTCCCAGGGGACTCAGGAAGAACAGCCCCCCAGACATCTGCATGGGGTGGGGTCCTGGGCACGGGCTTCAGGAAGCACCGGCTCACTGTCCCCACGAGCTCATCAGCTCCTGCAAGCACCAGGCTCAACTGGTGGGTTTTCTGAGAAGAGATAGAAGGAGGGTCAGGATTGGGGGAGAGGCCCGGAGGGGACTCTCTGGGCAGGGTGGGGGCAAGGCTGTGAACTGGGGCAGTGGGTCCTTTCCCCCTTAGGCAGATTCTGCGACTGCCCCTCAGACACTCCTGGCAGTCCGATGGCCCTACCCACAGAGAAGTGTGTCCACTGCCGGCTCACAGTCTGGCCCACTCCCGACTGCTCTGGTTCTCCAGTAGGCGCAGAGCAAGGTCAGGTCCCCTGGAGTGGGACCAGCGGGAGGCACGACAGGCTTTGTCCCTTTGCAGGGTCTCTGGCGCATTTCCCACGATGGTCTTCCGTCCATGGTCGAAGTGGGCCCTTCTCACTTACTTGAATGGCAATCTTAAGGATAAAATATTATTTCAAATTACGTTTTAAATGTACGAAGATCTCAGTGCCCATAAGTGGGCCCATAACTCACGGGGAGATGAAGGACCCCACTGATGGGTCAGTGGCAATGCATGCAATGGAAAGGGTTGACTCTCGATTGCCTGATGTTTCAATGTTGGGGACCCACAAAATTACAGCTGTGACAGTGTCAAGGATTTACTTCTAAAAATCTACCACTTACTCTTGCCACCCTTTCATGAGACAGAGCTTCTCATGACATACATAAACTCGAAGAAAAAAAATCCCCTGAAATTGTAGACTCAAATGCAACTCTTGCCATCAAAGTTCTTGGATTTTATTACAAGCAATCCTTTCTTGAAGCAAATTGTTCTGGTTTCCATTCAAGGGACCCGTGTTCAACCAGTTAGTTTGAAATAGACCCTTTCTCCAGCGAATAACACACACCTTTTAGAAAGCAGGTTTTTAGAGGACTGTTGATGAAAAAAGAAGAAAACTTCTTAATTGGGTGATTGCAGTACACGCATTCTACGAAAGTTGAATTTTTATTTGAAGATTTTATTCCCATAGCTTTAAAATTTCGCTAAAAGTATGTATCTGCCCATCGACAAATGTGGCTTTAGATATTTGCTATGAGTTATCCCCTCCATCTGGGACTGTTGTAAAAGTCTGAATCATAATCACCATGTGGAGGACGCAGGGCTTGTTCTCAGCGGGAGGCGACAGATTGTTAACAATGCCCGAGACCTACTCCATGGCCTTGGGAATCCACTGGTATAAATAAAATATAATAGAAGCATACTCTTGCTTTTATTATCCTTTTCCATTCTTACTTGGAAGCAGTGATTCATAATGCTGCTAATAGTAGGACTTGAGACAGGTCAGGCCAACACCACACCCACCACCAGTGTCAGCAGCCCCCGCCCCCCGCAAGGGTCTCCTGCCCCCTCCCCCAGCCCCCTAAATGTAAACTCATTTTTAAAAAATTATAATTATTTTCCTTTGGTCACACATTTACAATCATGTAAATTTTTCAATCATGAAGCTTCTGGGTTTGATGTACAATTACTCACCCGCCATCAATGAAATGTAGAGGCAAGAGCCGCTGTGTTTCTCCTCCGCTTCCTCCTGTCCTGTCCGCGTCGTGGTCATCTTCCAAGCTGCCCGGTCTCTTAGCAGCGCCATTCTGAAACCCTGGGCGAGAGTCTCTCCTCATTTGGTACCTTCCATTCCTTGGCCGTGTTTCTCCATGTATCTCAGATGAGTGAGATTATCCAGTATTTATGTGTTCTCACTTACTTGAATGGCAATCTTAAGGATAAAATATTGTTTCAAATTACGTTTTAAATGTACGAAGATCTCAGTGCCCATGAACCAAGTAGGTCACCAAGTGCTAATGTCAACAACCCTTCAGTACTGGGTTAAGTACCAGACTATGAAAGGTAGGCACTCAACTTGAGCTCTTTGGGGGAAATTTGAAGATTATTAATTTCTTCATGCCCTATCTCTCCTATGCATCTAAAATTAAAACTCTAGGACAGCCACACTTTCTAATAAGCCCATTTCCTTGACCGTACCCCCATTGAGAGACACCTCCATTACTCTTCTTCCTGTAAAATCTTTAAGTGTGGCAAAATTCTAACCCTTTTGTTTGAATACCACTCTGTATTTATTCCTAGGGACCTTCTCCTTGTGAATTTTCTCTTTTATTCTCTTAATAAAAATATTCTATTAACATATATTTCAAATTTTAGCTAACCTAGGAATGTCCCATAAATCAAGTATTATCAAGGTATATTAGCTTATGTCACAGATTTTTGCTATTAATAACTGTGTGTAACATGAATGCACTTTTTTTAAATGTAAGAAAAATATTCCTATGAAATTCTTTATTGTTTCTTCCACTTTTTTATTTCTTGTGAGCTCAAGTGTGTGATGCATTTCGTGGCCCAGATGCCTCTCAGGCCTCCTCAGAGGAGGTGAAGAGACAGGGGACTCCGGGGTTAAGGGTCAAGGTGGCCGGTTGATTGCAGGGCTGTGAGCAGACATATAGAAAAACTGAGGGAGGTTGAGGTATAGGACAGCACACGGGTGTGACTGATCACTTGCAGAGGTAAAGTGTTTTACGAGGCAGTTCTTTTGGGGGAGTTAGCAAGGAGACGCTGTCTGAGACAATAAGAGAAATTCCCTCAGGGGAGACAAGCATCTCTATTGCTTGTCTATACAGAAAGGACATTGCAAAGGGCACAAAGGAAAGAGAAAAGCAAATACTTCACTTGATATACAAAGTCCAGAGCCATCAGAAGGTCTGACTTTACGAGTGACCATGTCTGGTTTGGAGACGTTTGTGAGTAACAGGTAGGGGAGGCAGAACACAAAGGAGAGAGTAAAGACAGACAGGGAGGAGTGGGAGTGTCCTGGTGGAACTGGGCGTGTCCCTAGGAGTGCTGTAGTGAGTGCAACTCAAACAACATAAGCTGCCCATGGGACAAGAAAGGAAGCCCCAGTGTTAGGCCTAAAATACTTGAATCTGGGCTGGCGCAATAGCACGAGGCCAACCAGGGTTCGATTCCCAGCATCACATAGGGTCCCCCGAGCACCGCCAGGAGTAATTCCTGAGTGCAGAGCCAGGAGGAACCCCTGTGCACTTCCAGGTGTGACCCCAAAAGCAATAATAAATAAATAAATAAATAAATAAATAAATAAATAAATAAATAAATAAATAAATAAAATACTTGACTCTATATTCCCACAATGCTGGTAGATGGAGGCTTCCAAAATGAGACTTTCATGAAGAATCACGACCCAATTTCACACAACTGCCTTTCCAGTCGATGCTGTGTCACCTTTACTGATCTCCTGTGGGTCAAGCTCAGAGTTCATTAAAGAAGGGACTGTTTAAGAATGTGGATAGAGGAGAAGCATTTGAACAAAGAATCTGCCAGGAAAACAACAAGGCTTTTTCTGATTTTAGTTATAATTTTAATGATTAGAGTTTATATTTTGTTCCTTCTCAAGCTATTCTGGTCAATTTTGGCAATATTTTATGCCATGATTATAGTTCAAATTGTTATTTTTATCTGCCCCAAACTGAGACTTTTAATATTAAAATACATCTATGCATTTGAATAAATGTACATGTTCATATGTGAACATATTTCACATATTTTCTCATCCAGTTACAGACAGGTAGATTTCAGATCTTGACTATTAATGATACCGTGTTCACACGTGAGAAGTGATATCTTACAGTTTTATTTTGGATTACCCCTGTTGAGCAGTAATGCTGATCACTTTTTATGTATGTCCTATTCACCTATAATTCTTTCCTGGAGAAATGGTTATTCATCCTTCTTATTTATTGAAATATAATTGTCTTTACTTTTGTCATTGGGTTTTATGTATTGTATATGTTGGGTATTAGCTATCTATAAAATACATGATTTGCCAACATTTCCTCCATTTCTTAGGCCAACATTCCATTTTGTTGTTTCTATTTTCCATACTGAAGCCTTTTAGTTTGATTGAGGGCTACTCATTAATTTTTCCTGTGATTATCAGTGCTTAAGGTATCATCAAAGAATCAACGAGAACAAGGGCAAGAAGCCCTTCCTCGATGTATCTTTATTTCCTTCTCAGAGTTTTACAGTGTCAGATCTTGTATATTTGAGTTAATTATTGAGATTGGTATAAATTATGGGTTTATTTTTCTCTTGAATGTGGTTCTTCCATTTTCTCCAGCACTACTTTTTAAAATATTCTCTTTTCCCCTTAGTTTCTTGACTTTTGTCAAATATCCGTGCATCATACATCTAAGGATTTATTTCTGAGTGATTTTTTTACTCTAGTTTAGACAATGTGTTTATGACAGTATTACTATTTATAGTTTTGCTGTACAATTGCTGCATGTCACATCACCAAAGTGTCCACTTCCCTCTACCGCTGTCCTCTGCTCCTTGGGGTGCAACCTCTTCGTCCTTCTGTTTGGTGATCTCAGCTCTGCAACCAAAGGCCAAAGACGTCATCATTCTGGAATGTCTATTTCCTTGTTTTGTTTCTCTGTATACCACACACGAGTGAAATTATCAGATATTCATTATTCTCTCTCTCACTACTTCACTTAACACAGTATTGTCCAGTTCCACCCACATTGCAGAAAACTACAAGATTACAAGATTTAATCTCTTTTTCTTGCTGTATAGTGTTTAACTGCCTATCTATCCATGGCTTCTTCATTTATTTATTGTTGTTGAACATTTGAATTGTATCCATATCTTGGCTTTTGTACAAATCACATCTTTCCAAATTAGTTTAATTTTAATTTGGAAAGATGTGATTTAATTTAATTTTAATTTTAATTGTATTAGTGAGTATACGACAAAAAGTTAAATTGCTGAATCACATGGAAGTTCCATTTTATTATTTTGGAAGAAATCTCCACATTGTCTTCCACACTGGTTAAACCAGACAACTGTCCCATAACCTGTGAATTGTGATTTCTTTTGAATGCTTTTCTGTCAACAGTGGCTGTTTTCAGTCTTTTTTATATACAACAATTTAACTGGTGTAAGATAATATCTTATTGTCATTTTGATTTGCATTTTTCTGATTATATGTGATGATGAACACTTTTTCATATGTTTACTGGATGTCAAATGTCCTCTTTTGGGAAGTGTCTGTTCATCTCCTTTCCACAATTTTGATGGTTTCCCTCCCTCTCCCCCCCCACCCCACGTTGTTGAGCTTTGTGAGTACTTTACATATCTCAGATATTAGTCCTTAACTTGATGTATGAGGTGTAAATATTTTCTCCCATTCAGTACAGTGTCTTTATTTTTACATTATTTTCTTTTACTAGGTTAAACTTTTTAAATTTCATGTATTCACTGTTGTTTTTTGTTTTGTTTTGTTATCTTTGCAACTAGGTCAAATTATTGAAAACACTTTGAGGTACATAACTTCAAGAGCTTTGCTTATGTTTTTCTCAATGTTTTTGTTTTGATTCTGGTCTAATCTAGAGGTCTTTATTTCACTTTGAATTAACTGTAATGTATGGTCTAAGATATGGATTCAAGTTCATTTATTGAGTTTGTGGCTAACCAATTTTTCTAGCATCATTTGTTGATTAGGGCTTCCTTGCTCTATTTCACACACCGAACTCTTACTTTAGTTATTGTTTGCTGGTTTGTGTGTCACATCTAGCAGTGCTCAGGGCTTACTCCTGCCTGATATTCTGTTACTCCTGTCTCTGCTACCCTGGAGTTGGGGGGGTGCTCAGAGACCGTATGTGGTTTAGAGGATAGATCCTGGATTGGCTGTGTGCAACCTAAGTGTAGATACATCCTGCTGTAGTGTCTCTCCAGCCCTCATGCACCAACATTTTGTCATAGATTAACTGTCCATAGAGTTGAGAATTTACCTCTGTGCTGTCAATACCGTTGGTCTGAAAGTATATCTTCACTGCAGTACCACAAAATTTTGATTACTATAGCTTTACTGTACATGTTAGTGTCAAGAAATGTGAAAACTCTCATTTGTATGTGTGTGTGTTTCCTTCTAGTAATTGGGCTACACTGTGTGTTGCTCAGGGCTTGTTCCTGACTCTACACTCAGGAACCACTCCTGGTGGTCCTTGGGGGCACTATGGGGTGTTGGCAACCTGGACGGCAACCACCCTACCCGCTTACTCTCTCTCTTGCCCCTAAGTGTTTTCATATCTGTTGAGAGGAAAGAGGGGAAACAGAGGAGTGAGAGAGCCATACAAAGAGAGGGAGATTGCCATTGCCGCATGTTTTGATTTCATAACTTTTTACATAACGATAAATCACAAAGTTCAATAAGTCTTGATTTGGTTCATATTTCTCAGCTATTTGAGATTATTTATGATTCTATGAAAATGTTATGGGCTGGAGCGATAGCACAGCAGGTAGGGGGTTTGCCTTGCATTCGGCCGACCCGGGTTTGATTCCTCCTTCCTTCTCGGAGAGCCCAGCAAGCTACTGAGAGTATCTCGCCCACACAGCAGAGCCTGTGGCGTTTTCGATATGCCCAAAACAGCAACAACAAGTCTCACAATGGAGATGTTACTGGTGCCTGCTCAAGCAAATCAATGAGCAATAGGATGAAAATGATATAGTGATAGAAATATTATGGTTTTTAAAAATTTTTGTTGAAACAATACTGGAATTTGTAGGATTTGCATTAAACCTATTAATCACTTTTGGTAGCATGTTTTTTTCTAAATAATATTAATTTAAAAAACATAAACATGGAATATATTATCTTTAGTTTCTTTGTTAATTTATTCATAAATGTCTTACAATTTTCCATTTGTATGTTTCTCAAATCCTTGATTAAATTTATTCTGAAGTATTTTATTATTTTTGACACTGGCATGAATGATGGTTTTCTTTATTTCTTTTTTCAGATATTCGTTAGCAACAAAATTGAATATTGTATTTTTATTTGTATTCTCTAACTTATTAAATTGATTGTTTTTAACATCATAGTTGAGTCTTTAAGCTATTATACACATATGCATAAGAGTATATCACAACCAACCGAAGGCATTTTTTGCTTATTCCATTCTAATTTGATTCTTTTATCTTGTGTGTGTGTGTGTGCACATGTGCATGCATAATTGTTCCAGTGATGACTTATAGCACTACACTGATGAGCCGTGATGAAAATGACAAACCAGTCTTGTTCATGACATTAGAGGAAAATCTTTCAGCTTAGTACCATTGAGTATATTAGCTGTGGCTAGTTGCATATAGCTTCTGTGATGTTGAGATTTATGATTTATTTTTTAATATTTTTATTTAATTAAAGAATTATGGCTTAGAGACTTATTGACAGTTGAGTCTTAGGCATACAATATTCCCACACTTTTCTCACCACCAGTGTCAACTCCCTCCACAGTGTTCCCCATACTCTTGCTCCCCTAATCCCTCCCCCTCCCTGCCCCATTGACAGATTTAAACATGTTGTGGTTGTAGCTAAGATTTCATTTACAATGCTGTTGAGTCTACACGTTGGATATACGGCTGCACCATTATGCCACATCGCTGATAGGCCCAAGGTCCCTGACTCCCGTTATTTCATTATCCCCTTTCTTGCCTTCTTTCCTCCTCAACGTCTTTCCTTCTCTCTGTCATTATCCTCCCAACGCTTTTCTTTCTAGGATCAACTGGTTGAACTTTTTTATTGTAAAACAACATGGAGTTTTGCAAAATACTTTTAATACTTTTTTGAGATCATAAAATATTAATTTTTCATGATACATATTAATTTGCTTTGATTGAGCTATTCTTATATATTTCTTGATGATGTTTATAATCATTTTAGTATTCTGTTTATTTAGGTTTTTTATTAGGTTTCATATTACTAGCAATTTTTTTTGAAAAAAGTTTGCAGAAGTATTCTCTAGGGATGGTTTTATTTTCTTGTAGTCTACTTAGCTGTCTTTGGAATCAGCAAAATGTTGATCTTCTCAAGTGGTTTTGAAGTGTTTTCTCCTTCCCTGTTTTCTGGAAGAGTTTGAAGGTAGGGTTAATTTTTTTTGAGTGTGTTCAATGAAATTACTAAATGAAACTGCTGGCACTGGGCTTTTCTTTCTTGGAAGATATTTAGTTACATTTTTAATCCCCCTATTATTTGTCTTTTCAGCTTTTCTCTGTGTTCAGATATGATTCCGTCTTGGTAGGTTTTACGGGTTTAGGAATTTATCTATTTCTTCTAGGTTATCTACTTTGTTGACAGCATTCTGTTATGGCTCTTTGTGTCTATATGGTGTGGATGTTATCTCCTCATTGATTTCCTATTTTGTTCTCTAAAAATTTTTTTTCTAGTACTCTAGCTAAAACCTTGACAATTTTTGTTATGCCTTAAAAAACCTCATAGCTTTGTTAATATTTTCCATGGTTTTCCTCATTTTATTTCATTTACATTTGCTCTGATCTCTGTAAGTTCGTATTGCTAAATTTTTATTTTGTTTTGTTTATTAGTTTGTTATTTGTCTTTTTAATACCACTAAAAAGTTGGTTTGTTTAGCTCTTTCTTTACAAATAAAAACATAGGCATTTATTGCTATAAACTTCCTTCATTGAACTACTTTTACTGCATTTCATAAATGTTTGGCTGTTGTGTTTCTGTTTGCATTATTGTAAGGTAGAAGCAGTTTAAGATGTTGTTGCTCAGTATGTAGGCAAGCCAATTAAGCAGTCACCTTTGCCTAGCTCCTTGGAGGGTTATTCTTTGCGTGGGCGTGTGTGAGACATTTTAAGTCCACAAGGTGGCATAGTGAAAATAGCATGTCTTTGAGGTCAGATTAATGTGCATCTTAATTGTACCTCAGCCACTGGCTTAAGATAATCTTAGAAAACAAAAGTGCTGTGTTTAAGTCTCATCATCTCTAAAATTAGAACAATACTAAGAGCATATTACCTTCCAGAGAATAATAACTATCAAGGTCTTACTGGGTTTGGGAAATGTACTAGTTTATCTTTTGTCAGTACTTAGAGCAGTGCAAAAAAAAGTATGAAATGCCCCCAAGAGCAAATGAGTGTGAGTTCGTGCCATTCTCAGCTCATTTTCTCTATACCATTGGGTGGAAAATTCCTTTGATGGTCTTAATGTTTATTTTGAAAAGTTATGTGAGTGTTTTTCAATACCCCTATGGTAGCTCTGGCATGTTCTGCAGATTCCCCCACTGCCTGCTTTTGGTGCTGGCTGCTTCCTCTCTTGTTTCTCACCTCTGCACCTGGAGTTGTGCTACTTACTGGTCCCATCAACTCAAGCTCATGTTTCATCTTCTGCAACCCCATCCATAAATCTGTATCTGGCATATTTGGTTGGGTTCACCCTCCATCACACCTCAAATTATGACTTCCTGTCAACAGCTCTTTTTTTTGACAGTGCAGCTCCCCAAATTATTATGGATTATATCAATAACAAAACATGGTGACTCTTAAATATCACTGGAGACTCTTAGGAAGCAAGTGGTAAGTAATATATTAGATTATGACTTAGCTACACTCATGTGTTTCTAGAGTGATAGCACAGCGGGTAGGGCATTTGCCTTGCACGAGGTTGATCCAGGTTGGATTCCACCATCCCTCTCTGAGAGCCTGGCAAGCTGCCGAGTATCCCGCCTGCACGGCAGAGGCTGGCAAGCTACCCGTGTTGTATTCGATATGCCAAAAAAGTAACAACAAGTCTCACAATGGAGACGTTACTGGTGCCCGCTCGAGCAAATCAAAGATCATTGGGATGACAAGTGATACAACTGAACGTTAATCAGTTTAATCAGTTTAACAATATCTCACATCCTTTGACCCGGGTTTGATTCCTCTGCCCCTCTTGGAGAGCCTGGCAAGCTACCTATAGTATCTCACCAGCATGGCAGAGCCTGGCAAGCTACCCATGGCATATTTGATATGCCAAAAACAGTAACAGCAAGTCTCACAATGGAGATGTAACTGGTGCCCACTCGAGAAAATTGGTGAACAACGGGACAACAGTGCTGCAGTCCTACAGTGCATGTGTTTCATAAAATGTGCTTATACATTATAGGTGTCTTGGATTCTGGTATTTGCTATTACATCTATATATCTTATCCCATTTTATCCCATCCTACTCTACTTTACTCTGCTTCATTCCAGTCCACTCACCCTTCCCTACACCTCGCTCCTCTGCTCTATTCTACTCTCCTCCGCTTCGTCTACTTCACTCCTTTTCACACCACTCTTTTCTCCATTACAGTAAGAAATATCTTTCAATCACTGTTTACTTTGCATCACAATCTACTAATGGTTACAAACACATTTGAAGACACAGAGCCATACTTCTGATATCCTCGCACTTGTCTTAATGCCTCTCTCTTTCAAAGTTTTTGTCTTCTCTCGGGATGTACGTCACAGCTCACTGTTATCAACGTTGAATTCCACCATGACATCAACCACAGACATCCCGCTTCTAGGAAATATCTGCTATCAGTCCACTCTTCCCTTAGGCAAAACTGATACACATTTATCTAATCTTAATATTTATATTGTGATATTATAAATTGATGCTTAGATAGTCTCTAAAACATTTCAGAACCAGAATTTAGTCTATCAGATACTAGTGCTCCTTAAGTCACACCTCTACCCTACATCATGCATTCACACAACCAAATGGGGCCAAGAAATGGACACATCCACATTGATTAGTCTTAGGTAAATTGACGACTGACCCCAGTGATTTTAGCAGATTTTTTTTTGAGTTAATGATCCTTATCCATTTATTTATTTATTTTTTCTATTTTTTTAATTGAATCACCATGAGATAGTTACAAAGTTTTCATGTTTGAGTTTCAGTCATACAATGATTAAACACCCATCTCTCTACCTGTGCACATTCCCCACCATCAATGTCCCCAGTGTACCTCCCTTTGCAACCCTTACCCTGCCTCCATGGCAGACAATTTCTCCCATACTCTATAGTTTGCAATACAGATACTGAGAGGCCATCATGTTTGGCCCTTTTTCTACTTTCAGCACACATCTCCCGTCCCGAACGATTCCTCCAACCATCATTGACTTAGTGATCTCTTCTCTATTTCAGCTGCCTTCTTCCCCAGCTCATGAGACAGGCTTACAACTGTGGGGCAATATTCCTTGCCCTTGTGTCTACTGTCCTTGGATGTCAGTCTCATATTCCCTGTTGGTGGGAATGCTGACTGGTCCAGTCTTTTGGAAAACAATTTAGCTCTTAGAAGAGCAGGCTACTAAGTACATCTGCTCTTATCAGGCCTATATCAGTGTTTCTATACTCAAACCTACCATCAGTACCGGCTGACATATTTGTTTTACTGGCAAACTAGAGTGTTGCATATCCAGTTTCTATACAACCTACACTATACAAGCCACTGTGCCTCCTGTTAGCTAGGTTTAAGCTCTCCTAGCTAAGATCTTGCCCCTGCTGTGCATTCCATTCCCTCACTTACAAATGCAGCCCATTTCGTTCCTTACTACAAATTGTCCCCTTCTTCTGGATCATCCCTTATGCATATAATTTGCCCTTTTATTGGTCACCATTAAAAAGAGAGAAAATAATCCATTAGGATTTGACATTCCTCTTACTACCATCTTTTTGGTACTTCACACTCTCCAAATGCCTCAACTGTTTGCCTTTGATCACCCTTGGTCCCAACAGGAGGCAGATGAGAAGCCATCTCCCAATTCCAATCTTTCTTTTCTTATCTGAGTCAAGGAAAAGACTTCTGGAAACACTCTCTACCCATTTCCACTGGGTTCTGGAACTCTTCTCTCTTGATTCTGCTTCTTTTCACTGCCTGCCCTATCTGAGCCCCCTCCCTGACCTCAAAACAATGGAAGCAGTAGGTTCTCAAGTTTTGTATCCTGCTCTAACTACATTCAGAAAATCTCTGGTTTTATTAAGTCTAATGACTTGAATATTTTAACTGTTACGTATTTACATTCTGACTACACCAATTTTTATTTCTCCTACCTTAAATTTTTCCATGAAATTTCACTCATATCTAATTACCAATCAAGCTTAGCCACTTGCATGTTCAAGAAATATTTTAAGCTTAATATCACCAACTACTCTTGCAATAATTTTGCATTCCTGTAATTTCTATATTCTCCATTTCTGGGTATTGAAAATATATTGTCACATTGGTCAAGGTCAAACCCTTGACAAGAATTCCAAATCTTTGCGTGACCCACATCTGTAGGAAGGTCACTCACCCAGGTTGTTCACAATTTGTCAGTGTTAATACTGAACATCTAGCATCTTGGGTACCCCTCAGTCCCAGGTAAGTCACATGGTTGGCCACATATGTTTTTTCCTGTATCTTGATCTGTATTCCGTTCACTCACCTTGTCAAAAAATAAATGGTTTCTTTATTGTTTGTTTATTGTTCATCTCTCCCAACTTACTCCATGAATGACTATGAGAAGAGTTCTTTGCTGATCTAGATCAATGCTAAAGCCATCATAGAGCAATGCATGGGAAGGAGAAGTCACTCTAAATCTGTATTGAATGAAAAAATCTGTTTCCTTAGGATCCTGCTTCAAGTTTCCATCGGGTGAATTGACAGTTGCATGTGCTAATCTGTTCTACGACTTACCATGCTGAGACAAGTGGTTGTGTCCCCAGGACAGTGTGAATATTCCAAATAGAGAGGCAAGATCTGTTTGTCCCTGTTCAGAACCCTGAGTGGAAGGAGCAGAAAAGCATAGTCTACACGACATTTCCTAACATCCTGTGACCTCTAAGTTGCTAGGGTGAAAATCAAAGATCTTCACCCAAAATCCGGAGTCCCACTTTGAGTTGGTTACCTGAGCTAAGCTAACCTGAGCACAGCCATGTTTGCTCCCATCCTTCATGGAAAATTATTTTTCATTCTGTTTTGGTTGTTTTTTTCCTCATCTGAAGGTCTATAAAATCACAAGTATGTAAGACCAGTGGTACTTCTTAGTTACTCCAGAACTCATCAGAGTCCCCCACAAAACAGCATTTGTTGAGAAGAACACAACTGCATTAGATTTTTAAAAAACAAGTCTCTGAGCAGTGGAATTAAGCAGGAATCACTCACTTCTGGGAAATTAGGGGGCCTGTGCTGGGTGCACTTGTTCTTGTAGCTGGCAAGTTGAGCTTGACAATGGTAACGGTGGGAGTTTGTGCATGGGAGCTCATCTGACTGTCTCTTGCCTTCAAGTGCTGCAAGGGATGTTTTCAACCCAATTAGACCCCAGGTTCCTGGTGTTTGGTTCTCTAGATATTAGACCCATAATCTGCTGCAGGAATGATGCATAATTAGTGAGCGTGAGTCACTCTCCCAGAGGGGGTTTTTGCCTCCCACAATGGAGTCTAAGAATAGTTGCTGCAGACATGTTCTCAGAGAACAAAATCCAAGACCTTTGTCTGTAAAGATTCCTCTTGGTGCCTAACAAGAGACCCTCACTGAAAATCAGGAAAAGCAATTCCACAGCACGCAGCCTATGTGCTAGAGATCCTAGAATCACAAAAGCATCCGTTCCCATATTTAGAAGATGAATATGTTTTATGACAAAAGAACATGGTGGCTCTTTCTGTTCATTTTATAGACCCCCAGAAAGGTATTTTTTTCCTACAATTTTCAAAAAGACTTTTATAAGAGGCACTTGAACAGAGACATTATCAGCGATTTACGGAAAAACCCTACAGCACTCTAACCAGTCAATAAAACATGTAATACCTGCCTAAGTGAGCATTATAATGTGCAGGAAGTTGTGAAAAGTGTACAGTCATGCAAGAACTTATCTGCTGTCCCTTGAGAGTTTAGAAATAAGTGAGGCGATAAATCAAAGAAGATAATTCTAATAAAATAATGAAAATAAACTTATTGAAATAGTTAGCCCAGGTCCTGGCATCTGGTTTTATGTTGAGCCAATAGTGTAAGAACTTAGTGCAAAAGGGAAAAAAAAAGATATGCTTTTCAGAAAATGTACTTAAATGTTCTATCTTCTAATTTTTATTATTTATTTTTGTTGCTATGATTTTACTGCCATGAATAGAACCCTGGGTCTCATATCTGAAATACATGTGCTTTACCACTGGCCCAATTTGAAATACTTAAAAAAATTATTTTTTAAATGGAAAATACAAGGTGGGAAACTACCTTGTTCTTAACCCTGCACATTCATTGACTAACTCTAGAAACTTTAACACACCTTTAGTCTCACAATGGACTCACACTCTAGTCTGTGTGGGTCTTGGTGTGGTGGTAGAGGGAAGCAGAGCATGGGGATGAAGTCAGCCAACCATGCAAGGAGTTTGGAGCAGGTGTCAGTGACACAGTACGGCAGGTCTCTGTGTTGGTCTATGGCTCCCAGGTTCTTCAACATTTTGAAGAATAGAAATATTGAGTAATAAAAAGGCTCAGACTCAGAAAGTAGAAAAGCTTACTGAACAGTAGAAGAGAAAGGAAAAGAAACTTGTGGGACTGAGTTAACTGGTTGGTTTTGTGGGGTTTTGTTAGGAAAACTGGGTCTTAGTGTTACAGAGAATGCAGGAAGTTAAAGATAAGAGGGGTGTGTGTGTGTGTGTGTGTGTGTGTGTGTGTGTGTGTGTGTGTGTGTAGGCCTTTTAAAATGAAAATTTGGCTCTTTGCATTTTTATGGATTGATAAGAATGCTCCAAGAAATGCAAGAATCAAATAGATACTTCTCTGGCCATCTGTCTTAGGTATTTCCCATGATTGCAGCCTCCAGGTGAGCCCAAGATCTGGGGCAAATATTTATGTTGGACAATTGTGAACATCCTGTTTATCAGAAGGAGCCCCGATCTCAGGAAGTCAAGCATGTAGGATTGGGCAGTCAAAATTGGAGCTCACAGCAGCTGGCAAGGGCAAACGGAGGCTTCTTCTTTCACTGGGGTATTCTGTCATGAGAGACGAGACATAAAGGGGAAACCTTCTGGAGGAAGAAAACTTTGATTGGACCCATTAATAGCAGTTAATACTTGTTGAGAGTTTTCTTGATGCTAGACGTTGAGATCGGTATTTCCATTTACCATATTTATTCACCGCAACAACTCTATGTAAGTCTGCTCGGCCTCACTTTGAAGAAACTAAGGCTTAGGAAGGTTAACTGCCCCACTAGTTGTTAAGGGGTGAAGTCATGAAAGAAGCTCAGGTGGCCAGACTCCAGACACTCTCCTTCACAGAGTGCTGACGCTGTGCCCAAGAGGTGATTAGATTCAGGTCACAGGAACTGACCAGACATCTGAGCAGCGTCTTCCAAATATCTCAGGCTGGAAATGCTTGCAGGATATTGTGACCAAAGGAGGAAATGGGTCAGTCTTGGCTATAAGAAGCAAATCTGGAGGCCAGGTTAACAAGAGGAGTTTGGTCATCTGTTATGTTGATCACAATGGTTAGGTTCTGGAGAGCTGAAGTGGAGTAAACATAGACTTGGATTTTGCTGAGAAAGACTCTGGTGGCTGGGTGCCTGGCTGTCTCCCCGTTAGACTATGAGCCCTACTCATATCAGTGCAGGTGGCCCAGAGCTTCAGGGAACTGCATCCCCTCAAGTAACATCAGAAGTTCATGAACAATTAAAGTTTAGAGCAAAATGAAGGCAAAAATTATTTCCTTGCCTCTTTCATTTACAGATGAAAACATTCAACTCAGGCTTCCCAGCATCAATAACTTTATTTTCTCGTTCTTATGACACACATGTTCATGTGTCCAAATTTTCATTATTATCCCATTTAACTTTTAAGCTAATAGTTCCATTCATGTTTATCACTCACAATCGGTAAAGCAGTTCCCTAGCCTACATTTCTTTTCATCAGATATTTACTACATGGCTTTATTATGTTCCAGACAAAATCCTGCTCAAGGAATGTCTCCCAATGACCTTCTGGCAGGCCGGATCTGTGTCCAGCAGAGGGACTAGGTTAACTCCAAACCCGGCTAGAGGCATGTTCATACACATGTCTGGAAAGGTCATTTTTTCCTCTCAACATAGTTTTAGCTAGAAACCATAAAACAAACAAACAAACGAAACAAATGAAAGAGCACATTTCTCAATGTCTGAGCATTAAATGAGACCAGCAAATGAGGTATAATGGAGCCTTTTATTTTTTAAAACAACATATCAGGGAAGAAGATATCTGTTTAGAGAGCAAACCATCTTTAGCTGCAATAGAATTGTACAGAAAGTCTATTATTTTCATCTCTTGTTCCCCCAGATCTTAGGAGAGAAAAATTCAAAAAGTAAACTTAAAAAATAACCATGAACTTGTGCTCATTTCCTTTTGTTTGATTAAGCTGGGAGGGATCAGAGCTGGTTCTGCCTTTTTTTTTCCTTTCCTGCCAGCCCCATTGTTCATATTCTGTCACTCTCCCATCACGAGCAGAGAAGCCTCCTGACTGGACAGTCATGTTTCTTCTGAGAGCATTTAACAGAGCCCAGCTATTGTCATGCACTCTGCACTAAGAGATTACTGGACTATGCGAGTTGAATGCCCTTCAGTATTTATAGATAACACATGAAGGAAAATCAGCTCAATTTCCTTTTCCTCAGCAAAAATAGGGCCAAAATACCTGGGGGATAGTGTGTTATCAACACTGCAGAAACAGGCACTGTAGTGAACCCTATAAACATGGATTAGGTTTAAACCAACCTAATCCTAATCTCTCTGTACCCCCCTCACTCTAACACACACATGCACACACACACACACACACACACACACACACACACACACACACACACACCCCTTTAAATGACACCAAGAATCATTGTCCTAATGGGCAGGGCTCTGGCTCTGTCCTCAGAGGAACTGCTACTCTACATGATTACTTTGATGACCATCATTGTCATCCTCAGCTCCATAAAAGCCACATCCGTCCTCTGGCCTGGGACCACAGTTCCCCAACTTGCTTAAACAATGCTGCTATTCTCAAACCCCCACACAACTCTGGGCTTTGGAAGAGGCCTGAAGCAGCTGCTGGCCCAGATGGGTCTTTCCTTGTAGGGTTTATACATCTGCAGGACAAGAAGGCAGCTGGGTCACAGCAATAAAGAAGGGCTCAGAGTTGGGGACCAATTAATTTACTTTCAAGTTCCAAGAACTTATAAACTTCCAATACTTGAGAAGTGGGGGCAACCTCAGTGTCACTAATAATGGCCTATTTGCTGGCTGGAATCAAGATTTGAGTGTGTCATGTTTTTAAAGAGGCCCAATAAATAGTGCAGGGGTGAAGACACCTGCCCGCATGCTTGGGGTGCCAGTTGGGTCTGTGCCACTGCAGCTGGACCCTGGAACCCTGAGCCTGTCCAGGTGTGCTCCACCCCACATAACAAGTGGCACCAGTCCCAAGTCCTGACCTGACAGGGAAGGGCGGGCTCACCGTGGGTAGTCTCTGACTCAAAAGATGCTCCTGACACTCTGGTCACCTCCTGCTATGAGTGCGGGCAGGGCCCTTCCTCCTCTCTCTCCAGGGTGAAGGTTCCGGCTGCTCGGTCTGGACAGCGCCACCCTGGGGCCTTCCTAGACCAGGTTATGGTCACCCCTCTCTGTGGAAGCTTTGGGCCTTCTGGGAGGCATTCGTTTTTCAAATCAATGAATTTGAACTTTTGAACAAAATAGGTTATTGACCCTAAGGTTTGAAAGTGAGCATTCTTGGGTCATTTTCCTCCAGCCCTGCGCCATCCTTATACATTTATTTTTTATTAGCAATGTGTGCCTAGTAAGGATGCAAAAGATGGTTTTAAATCACTTTCCTTTATGTTTTCTGAAAAGTCATAGATTAGGCACATATAAATCAATAACTTACATGTGTCCAAATGTATGGATGTATGTGTGCATGTGTTTTATTTAAGAGGGTGGTGTCTCAGGGGCAAGCTAGGGCAAACTCTGCCTTCCCGGGAGATAAGACTGTCCTCCCCACAAACGCACTCTCCAGGGAGTGGCCATTTTTGTAGCATCACCCCTCACCTTCATGTTTGGTTTCTCTGCACCTTTGTTCTTCTTCAGTACCAAATGCCAACCTCATAGACTCACTGATCAGAGGCCGTCCCCACTGCTGCTCTGTGAATTGTCCACAGGGGTAAACGAAGCACAGCAGGATTCTAAACGTGCATCCCTGAGACACACCCCAGCAGCTACTCCAGACTCCCCTAGGCCAGGCACTCCCCATCCGAGAGAAACAGAAGAGCAGATGAGACAGAAGACACAGATGCAGTGACCTTCTGGCACCCTTGTCTGTCAAGCCTCAGATCTGGTTACCAGGCAGATGTCACGGAGACAAGGGCTTCTGAGGGCCTGTGGAGCTGGCGTCCAGATGCCGTTTAGGGAGACCTAGTACTGGCCCTGCTCCTCTGCTGCGTCCCCAGATGACCTACGGGCACACTTGCTGGTGCTGAGGCTAGAAGAGTTTGCAGAGAGGATTCCGGAGTTTCAAAGGAAAGTTTAGTGTTCCGGAAATGGGGCAGGAAGAGAAATTTTTTCTTTCCAACCTGGTTGAACGCTCAAGGCACAGAGAGAATGGTCCAGGTACCTTGCAGGGAATAAATCATCCAGAGGTAAGACCTGAGGCTTCAGCTGGTCCCACTCACAGGGCCACTTCCGTTTCCTCGGGAGAACACACAGGAACAGGAGCAGGTGGGGCCCTGAGTCTCTGCGATGGAGCAATGCCTGAAGGACTCTGGCCCCATGCTCCGAACCACAAGAAAGGTTACCAGGTTACCAGGTTGACGAGGGGGACATTGATAAAACAGTCTTGGGGAGGGTGTGGTGTTGGGATG
Organism: Sorex araneus; assembly: GCF_027595985.1. Taxonomy (NCBI): domain Eukaryota; kingdom Metazoa; phylum Chordata; class Mammalia; order Eulipotyphla; family Soricidae; genus Sorex; species Sorex araneus. Next base: position 188,712,031 of record NC_073305.1, read on the forward strand.
TCGTATGCATGAACCTTATCATTAACAAATTATGGAGCAAAAATTAAAAACAAGCAAAGGCTTTTGCAAGCCTGTTGATTGCTATTCTGGAAAGCGACACAGATTTGTAAAATCCCACCCACCCACTGAGAGTGCTTGGATTATGATCCAGCTCTGTCTTAGAGGAAGCAAGAAATATTTGTCCCAGTGAAGGAATTGGCTGAAACAAGTTATTCTGAAGGATTCAGTCATCTGTGTACATTAAAGATTTAGTTTAAAGCCCTGTTAAAGTAAAAGGAGGTGATGATTTGAAGCATGTTGGGAAGACGATTCTAAGGCTAGGGTTGTCTTGCTACAGGTGATCATAAAGGGGGCTACCGTGCACTCACCTGAAGGCGACTGGGCATCTGCTCCAGGTGATCACGGGCGAGACTTGGTTCAGTCTCTCCAGATTCTCACCTACAATTCCACCATGTAGAAGGGACGTGACCTGCAAGGGGCCATGTTAAACATAAAAACATACGGGGCTGTGGGGGCTGGAGCAATAGCACAGCAGGTAGGGCGTTTGCCTTGCACGCGGCCGACCCGGGTTCTAATCCCAGCATCCCATATGGTCCCCTGAGCACCACCAGGGGTAATTCCTGAGTGAAGAGCCAGGAGTAACCCCTGTGCATCGCCGGGTGTGACCCAAAAACCAAAAAAAAACCAAACAAAACATACGGGGCTGGAGAGATAGCACAGTGGGTAGGGTGTTTGCCTTGCACGCAGCCGACCCGGGTTCGATTCCCAGCATCCCATATGGTCCCCCAAGCACCGCCAGGAGCAATTCCTGAGTGCGGAGCCAGGAGTAACCCCTGAGCATTGCCGGGTGTGACCCAAAAAGCAAGCAAACAAGCAAACAAACAAACAAACAAAAAACATAAAAACATAAATGTCTCCTGCCTCAGCATGTAAAAGATAAATGTCGCTTGGGAAAGCCCTTGGAAATGGTTTCCCTTTGAGGGGGAAAGTCTCGGGCCTAAAGCAGTGATGGGCTGGTATGATGAACTACCACATCTGTAAAGAGTGGATGCACATAAGTCGATACATGAATTTACTCTAAATCTTACCAACCCAAATAGACAATTTATAAATAATATGCTATGCATGTTAATTCTATTGTAATTTTATATAGTAAATTGGATCTCATATAATGTTTGGCAGCTTTTGGAAAACATTCCTTCTGTAGCCAAACATTGGTTGGAACTGGAGGCCAGAATGATCAGGGTATAACTATTGGTTAAAAGACTTCTCTAAGTTCATGAGTCTTGGGGTGGAGAAGCGATATTCCTCTGTTCCTCTAGGTTCTTCCAGGCCAGTCAAGCAATCAAATGCATCGAATTGACATCAGACTTACAGCAAATATCACTAGATTTGTGTGAAGAATCTACCGAGATGTGGAAAGTGTGGAGAGGAATGAGGGTCTCTGTTCTGAGCTAAGGACTAGGGCAGTGTGCTAGGCTTCAGGGAAGAGCAGAGCAGGACCACGAGGGAGACTGGATGGGCACATTGACATCTGTCCATGAGCAGGTTGACATCTGCCCTGCCATGAAGGAAGGCATCTCAAGCAGAAATGTTGTTCCTGGGAAGACTCTTCATTCCGGGGATGATCCCATATTCTCATTCCTGAAGGTAGTCAAGTTTGTCTTGAGCACCCAAAGCCATGATTGATACTTACTCAAAATAACCTACATGCAGAAAGGCGCAGTCAGAAAGGCCTATTCTGAGCATTGCAGGACTTCTCAAATTAAAACATAGTTTTAATTTCAGGATACATTCATTCACTATGCCTGTGTTTTATGTTATGTCACAGTTACAGACACAACACACTTTCCAGTATAATATGTTAGTTGTGTTTTTCTTTTTTTTTTTAATTTTCTTTTTTTATTGAATCACCTTGTGGAAAGTTACAAAAGTTTCAGGCTTAAGTCTCAGTTATACAATGCTCAAACACCCATCCCTTCACCAGTGCACATATTCCACCACCAAGAATCACAGTATACCTCCCCCCTCCCCCCCACCTCCCCAGCCCCCCACCCCGCATGTGTAACTGGTAAATTTCAATTTACTTTCACTTTACTTTGATTACATTCAATACTTTCTTATGTCTAGGCAATCAACGGAACAAATCAAGCCCTCATCTGTAGCATCTGCTGATGTCTCCCCCCGCGTCTTAGCAGATGCCCCAGCGGCATGGTATACTAACACAGGATAAGAAGTGCAGGGCAAGTTTCCATCACAGAGATGGGACACCAAAAATCCCAAGAATTTAGGTAACAGTGCTACAAAATAGAACAACTGGGACATAATGACCCTTGAATATGCACTGTCTTTAATATACTTTTATGATGGTAAACTTATGTAATTTCTTTACAATGCATCTTTGTTAAGCAACAGGATTTCTAAAACAATTAATAAACCTCTCGTTGAAGTCTTAACAGGATGCTTTGCACTTGATATCCAATGACTGTTGGGTTTTTATACTGAAATTTTATGGAGCCTGGACATCCCATTCACTTGTGCCCATCTTTCTTCGATAGCTAATCTTATATAAAGTTACTTTCCCTTCAGGTTTTGTGTTTGCAACTTGTGTTCCTCTATCCATATTTATGCACGTAAAGATGGATTTGCTGTAGCAAGTGCTAATGGTAAGAAAATGTAATTTAATGAGGCAAAATTTCCAAGAAAATTTTTTTGAGAATTGAGATGCCTTCAAGTAGTTTATTTTCTTCTAAGCAGTGTGGATTGAAAAAAAAGTGAAAGGCATTTGTAAAAAGTGTGTGAAGACGACAATTTTTAATGTTTTTAAAAATCTAATTTCCATTAATGCTCACGATTATGAGATTTTGGCCTCAATACTTTGAGGAGGTAACTCAGCAGAATTACTTATGATCTTCTCATAATAAGTAAGCATTCTGTGTGAATGAAAATAAGTTCAAATCTCTGAGGGAACGGATCCCATGGAGATGGTTAATAATGATTCCCAGGATCAGTGAGCATGGTCCATGCCGCTGCCTCATTACTGTTACAAACTAAATGTTAGGATTTGATTTAAATTTCAACAAGACACCTGAGTTCATTTGCTCCTCCCAAGATTATTGCAGGTTACTGTTAGTGCAAGGTGAGACTCTCAAAGCCATCTCATCTCATTTTTAAATGCACCCAGGCTTTGAAAGCTAGATTTCCATCAGAGTCATTGAACAATATTCAAATCTTTATTGGCAGGAGCACCAAAAATGTCACAGAGTTTCCAAAAAATATTAACGCAAAAAATTCCATTTTGCCTACAACATTTACATTTTCCCTCCTACTAGACTAGTCATAGCAATTACATCTATTTTTTTCCCAGCGAAATTTGCATAAAAACCAAACAAATGGAGATTGAGAAGGAATTGCAAAGTAGACAGAATTATTTTAGCCTTGCAAATAGAAGTATCAGCATATTTTCAAGTCTTCACAGAAATCTCAGGATCCGGGAAGTGGCAGCGACGTGAGAAGGTTATTTAAGTCCATCTCTTGTCTTCTGGCTGCAACTGTACCACAGGATTGTCCCATCACCTGACGTCCTGTCTGGTGTAGACATAGTAATGTATTGATAGGTAGATCATACAATTCACATAATTCAAGCATAGAAGCTATTATAAAAATAAAGAGTGAAATAAATGGAAAGAAAAACCTCATGTTTTCCAATTATCTTTGAAAATCCAATGCAGTAACAGAAAATTTGAGGCACGGCAATCTCAGTAGATTGGAAGACAATTTCTCTGGAAAGGTAGTCATGACTCATAGCTTCCAAGAAGAGGGTCTCCTGGGGAATGTGGGTGGAGGAAAGGCTGGAGGGGAGGCGGATGAATGGGAGGCCAGAGAGGAGTTCGAAGGAAGCAGTGACTACACAGCGGAAGGGGAAGGAGGCTTCGTTGTGAGTTACCGTGGTGAGAAAGGGCCCGAGGCGTAGGAGTCCATACAGTCACTCAGGCAATACCGGGGCCTCTCAGCCTCCAGGCCTGCCCCTGTTCCACGCAGATCTGACTGACTGGACAGGGCCAGAGAGGCTTGAGGTAACAGCCGGAAGGAGGAGATGGTTGGGTGCAAATCGACTGGTTTGCATTTAAGAGGCGCCAGGTCCCAGAGGAAGGACAATTTGAGGAAGGAAGGGCGTCCAGGGAAGGGCAGAGGCGTTCTGTGACACGGGTACATGGGGTCACATTTTCAGGCAGGGTTCCGTGCCATCCCTGGCAATCCACTGACCCATATCTAAAACGTTTCCAAACAAAAAAAAGAAACACATGATCTGTTGAAGGCCTAGAGCTTCCTTGGTCCTACAGCAAATTTGGGTGCAGATATAACATTTACCTAATGTGTGATTAAAAAGAATTTGTGGAGTAACAGTTTACATAACACTGTAAGAGCCTTATGGTAAAAAAGTGCAAAAACAGATTCCGTGTTCAAAATAGCAACAGCAAGCAAACAGCATAGATGCATGGCAGAGGTTAATTCCATAAGCCAAAAAGCTAATGTTTTGAGTGAAAAGGGGAAAAATCATACATTTGTACTGCAGTTGTAAACAAGGAGGCCTACTGGGCCGGTAGCCTGAAGCCAGCAGAATTAGAACAGCCTTTCTGAGATTTTCCTCTCTATTATTTATAGGCCAGAGAAGATTCATTGTTTGCAGAACAACAGCGCTGTGCTTTCTCTACCTTCTTTGACGCGGGGAATCTTGTGGAGGATTTATTCGAAGTCCTGTGGTGATTTTTTCCCCTTCTATCTGGACATTTTGATTATAAAAAAGGCAGATGACATAAAATATTACATCTCATATTAAATCAACATTAAAAGGGACCACCACTATGAAGGACTAGAGTCAGGATGAAATAATTTTTTAATAACATATAGAAGATCCTACTAGTGGGTTTTATTTGTCATGACTTACATTATAGCATCACTATTAAACAGTGGGATTTGTTCTGCAATGGAAAGCTAAGTCTTGCCAAGAAACTGTTGAGTTTTTGACAAGTGCTATCTATTGAGGAGAAGCTAAGTTGAGAAAACGAAGGGGGTGACCAAGAGCTGGGGTTCAGAGCCCACCCACACCCTACTGCTCTATCTATGCATTCAGTCTACAAAGACATTTTTGAGTGATCTCTTAGAAAATATACAGGTCTAGGGAAAGCACAGAAATATAACTTTTTCTTGGCATCTGTGTTGGAAGAATTTTTAATTTGTTAAGTTAATGCTACATTGCTGATTAAAAAAAAATCCTGGTTTTACTCTTAAAGGTGACTACATTCTGGGCATTGCTGAAGGGATACGGGTGCTTGGATGCAGGGTACCACATATGAAGAAGTGTGAAGCTGTGTCTCTAAGAACTATGAAGTCTTATTTGCAGGGAATTGACACACACTATTAAGTTGGGCAGGAGGTGAAAGGGGGGTGTTTGAGGGGGGAAACATGGTACAGTGCTGATAAGGGTGGCGTTGGAACTATGGCCAGGAGAAACCATGAACAGTATTGTAAGCCAGACTTATTTTAAAAAAGATAATTCAGTGATTAAAAAGGGGAGGTGTTATTGCCAAATTCAGTTTTAAAGACAATGGCATTGATTCATCAGCTGCATACAAAACTAGTCCTATAAATGCAATGGTCCAGGTCCTTTGCTTTTTGAGGACCAATTGGTCTGGAGACAGTGTGAAGGATCGAGAGAGAGCGTGAGTGGCATCACATATGAAGGCTGGAAGAAGGTAGACTTGTGACCTTAAAGAAATCAGCTTTGAATAATTTGGATTTCCTGTTCTCAGGGATTTTGATGAAGAAATTTGAATATAAAAGTTTTTAGGAAGTGTGTGTAAACAATAAGATTCTCAGGGCACACCTTGTCTGGTCAGCCAGCCTGAGAAAGAAGGGCTGGGCCCTTGCGGGAAGGCTCACCCCAAACTGCGCCTTCAAGCCATGGGGCAAGGGAAGGGCAACCTTCCAGATTTCCACCTCGTCATTGCGGGATGAGTCGCCGAATCATTTCTCATCACTGGTGCAAGTATGTGTCTTCCTCAGAAGGCTCCCTGCCAAGATCGACCCGCTGGACTCTGGGGGGACGACACTGCTTTGTTCTCCCGAGGCAGGTCTGCACGTGCTACCAGGAGCCAAAACCCTGTGCTGAGACTGTAGGAAACATGTTTGTGGCAAATGAAACCAAAGTCAAGGAGAAAGTTGAAAATCGGCTGATCAGATGTGGGCCTTCTTCCTTTTTAGCCTAACTACTGCTTTCTCTGCGCCTGGACAGCTTCTACTTGAGTGTGCATGTGGGGAGTAAAAAGTATCACCCACATGGGGCTCCCACACTCACCAGTGGCTGGTCAGGATCCCTGGGAGAGTCACACCCACAATCGGTCTCTCTTCAAGGTCCTTGGGAGCTCTTGCAGGGTTGGCCTAATTGCAGCAGGTGGCGAGTGGGAAGGAGGCACAAGAGGGCCCTCTTGCTCAGGGTCCCTGCATAGGGAGGGATCTTGGGAGGGGGTCCTGCAGCCAAGGGCAGCTGTGAGAGCCACACTTCCCAGCAGTGTGGGACACAGAACACCGAAGGTGTGCCTGGCAGTTGGCATGAAAGTCTTAAAATTCCCTCCCTGGTTCTGGAGGGATGCTCAGAGTCTGAGAGCATGTGGGGGTAGCTCAGCGTGAGAGCACCTGGGGGGGGGTATCTCAGCATCTGAGAGCAGCTGGGGTATATCTTAGTCTCTGAGAGCACCTGGAGGATAGCTCAGTGTGGGGGGTTCCTGGGGGATAGCTCAGTACAGAAGGGATAGCTCAGACTCTGAGAGCACCTGGAGGATAGCTCAGTGTCTGGGGGTTCCTGGGGGGTAGCTCAGTACAGAAGGGATAGCTCAGTCTCTGAGAGCACCTGGAGGATAGCTCAGTGTCTGGGGGTTCCTGGGGGATAGCTCAGTACAGAAGGGATAGCTCAGACTCTGAGAGCACCTGGAGGATAGCTCAGTGTCTGGGGGTCCCTGGGGGATAGCTCAGTACTGAAGGGATAGCTCAGACTCTGAGAGCACCTGCCCGACGTGCAAGTTGTAAGTTTAACCCCTGGTGCCTGCAGCTCTGTCTCTGTGACCCCAAGTGGTCTCTAGCTACACCGCAGCCAGGAGATGTGAGCTCTGTAGCTAAGGTCGGGGGTTGGGATTGCAAGCCCTGGAAAGCACCAGGAAGAGGCGTATGTGTGACCTCTGGTCATCACTACAGTATCAACTGCAGCAAACAAATGGAAGGGAATAAAAATAGTAAAATTAAAGTTCAAAAAGGCAAAGTTAAATAATGCATAAAAATCAAATCGCCATCTGTCCTTCCCTTACCCTCTGCGCATGGAGAAACACACCTCTCGCTTCACCTGTTGGAATTTGCACTACAAACATCAGCTGTCATGACCCGAATAATGTCTTTAGTAGCCTTTCCCCTTTACACAAATGAGCTCGTGTTATTCCACTGGAATTAAGGATTACTATCATTTCAACTGCTGGTTTCCCACTGTTCCTACAGCACCTGAGGAGAAATAGGGAGGTCCAGGGGGTTGGCTGTGTCCTAACACCCCTTAGCTCTGCCTCCTTTCGGTCCGGCCCCCGGCCACCCAGAGCACTCCCGTTGCTGTCATCCTGGTTGCTTTCTGTGCTTTCTGTGGTGGTGGTGGGTGGATCCTGGTTGCTTTTTGCGGTGGTTGGGGTGGTGGATCTCAAGCAAAGCCTGTGGGGGCCCAAGGGCCACTTTTAGTTACCGACTGTCTTTGGAACTACCTAATTCATCCTTCTTGAAATTTCCCAGCTCTGTCTTTTCCGGGTGTTGCAGTCCAAGCTTCTAGTACTTTCAGTACCTTCTTAAAGCATATAGAGAGGGTGCACAGGCCTATCCACACTGGGAGTACGTTTCTGGAGGCACATTCTGTGTGCAATGCTGGTTTTAAAGCCTGTTTTTTTTGTTTTTGTTTTTTTTGAATCAGCCCTTCCTCCCGTGCTGTCAGGGACCCAGAATAAATGGCAAAAAGTTTCAATATGTTGTTTGCTGGGCCAGTAATTGGTGATGTGGTGTCAGAGCTTCAGAGAGGAAGCCGGAACGTGTTACCTGAGCTCCACGCTCAGTGGGAAGCCTCCTTCTTCCTGGGCTGAGGCACAGCAGGTGAACCCTGAGTTGAGACACAGCAGGACAGTCCCCAAGGCAGGTCACCTCTCAGCTGTGAAGCCAAGGGAAGGAAGAGACTTTCTTTTTCAAAGTTTTAATTTTTTTTTATTCTTGCGTTGGGGTACTGGGATTCAAAGTACCGTTAATATACTATTTTATAAATACATCATTCCAGCACCAAGCCCTCACAAGTCCGTCCTCTTCCGCTCTACCGAGGTCCCAGGGACCCTCCCAGTCACCTCCTCCTTCACGTAAGCTCAGTTCTATAGACAAAATCTCCAGTTCCTAACTCTGGCCATTTGTTGATCCCTTAGCATGATTTTTTGTATCTTATTTATGAGAAAGATCTTTCCTTTTATTATTTATTGTGGAGGCATGTCATCACACCTCCAGATATAGAGACAAATAAAGCTAAACTCCATAAATTCTACAAAATTATAAATCAATAAGTGGACACATACTAATGTGTAAAAATTTTTAGATAAATACATTTTTAGATAAATAGTTTTGTCTATTTCATGCTAATTAAAATGTATTAAAGCAGACTTATCCATACTGGTAATGTTTTTAAATTGTATGCACTTAAAAGGAGAAATATTTTGAGAATGCTTTTGTAATAAACCTTTTATTGACCTACTATTTTACTTATTTTGTTTTTTTAATTTTAATTTTATTTTTATAAAGTTATTCGAATACCAATCCACCACCACAACACCTTCCCACCACCATATTTCAAATGTTCCCACTCTGAACCCCAAACCCTAATCCTAAAGTAGAACCTAAGTAATATATTTTGTATTATTTGTTATAAATAATTAGCTAAAAATGATCCAAAAAAGTTAGGAGAAAGGGTGTGAAGATTGTTGAATTTAACTCTGGAACCATTAAGCCCTTCTATGACAGATTACTGACATGGTGTTAAAGGTCAAGCCTTGTGTGGTTATATATACATGTATATATTTATATATACTCATATATATTTTTCCCATGACATTGGTCGCCTTTTTATTCTGAACCCCGTCAAATGTGGTGTGCTACTCTTGGCACATCAGTGGTGTAAAGTATGAGAAGTCGCATGGCCGCATTTGTGGCCACGTGCCCCAGGATTTCTAAAATTTAAAATACATTATATAGCAGATTCACTCCTGGGTGAGGCTTGTCAGAGCCTGTAGAGAGTGGCCATGAGCATGGTGACGATTGAGTTCTGGAGGTTTTTGGCTGCTAGGGCTCTGTTGTGAGGGGGAGGGGAACTCACCCAACCCCCTCCAGGTTGCCGAGATGAGATAGCCTGGTGCGGTGTTCAGAGGCATCTCTATGGTATGTCGTTATATGCTTTTCTTTTCTGAGAGCTTTATTTCTGAGTCTCTGGATCATGGCCACTGATGAGTTATATGGCATGAGAGGTGGTTTGTGGGTGTGACAGCCAATTTACCGGAAACAAGGGGAAATGAAGGGGTGCAGGTCACCCATTTCTGACTGTGAGAGCCTGGAGATTTCAGTCACCAGTCCCACATACCTGGGTTTTGCTGCAGATTCACTCATGGTGACTTACTATTTTAGAGAGAGAATTTTGTTAACAACAAAGAGTCTGTTTGCTGGGACCTGTGGATATATGTGTGTCCTGGAAACTGACCAGACACTGGGACATCCTCTCCTCTGAGAAGACAAATCAGAGGTTCTGCCATTTCCCCTCTAACTTCCAATTCTCCTCTGTCTCCTTTCTCTGTTTCTGTCTGTTTTGCTGTCACTGTCTCTCTCTTCATAGAATAATAAGTTTGGAATTTTGATGAGGATTATGAGAGATGATCATAAATAAAAACTGTGGGATTTTAAAAATATAACTTTTGAGTTGATTTATCTTTATCTATCCTTTAGGTTTGAACTCTGGACTATTGAAACTCTCATGCCCGAGTCCCTACCACACCCAGACTATATCTCATCCCCATCCACAAATGATTAGCTTGAAGAAGTATTATCTTATTTCCCACCACAATACCAGGAGCCCAGATTCTTGTAGGTGTCCACACCCAGTACCCTACTTCAGACTCAGAATTTGCTTCCTTAGTCTCCCTCTTCTGCCTCTTTCTCACACCTTTGCTTGTGTATTTTTAAATGCTTTCTATCTTCTGTGTCTGAAAGCAGACATTTCTAGCATATCTATTCTAAGAATCTGAAAGAGCAGCCTCTTCTCTTCTATACACAGACTATCTCATTCATCAAGAATGTCCTCAAAGACCACCTGGAGAGGGGACTTTGCAAGGCAAGAGAGCGTGCCTATTTTGCCCCGATGTCTCTATGGGCACTTAGCCATTGTTCTACCTGGGTAGAAATTGGACAAAGTGTAATGCCAATCAAAGATGAATACAAATCTTTCAATGTCCAGAAGCATGCACAATGAGCATAAAAATTGACAATGCAGAGTCTGCTCTCCTTTACGAGTGCGTGTCTTTTCATAAATAGTTCATGGATTTGTGAGCCACACACATGCTTTGAGTTCCATTTCCGGTAGTGAAACTGAATTTGTCCTGACTCGTGCACTTTCTTCCACCCCTCCTGCTTCCCTTGGTGCCCCCAGAACTGATGGAGTATATTTCAGCTAGTTGGCTGGAGTTACCAGTACAGTGTGTGACTATAGCACAAAACAAAGGCAATTATATAAGGGCACAGCAAGCCATGACCTTGGGGCCCAGCTGCGTGGTGAGCAGATTTGAAGAGCTAACCTGCCATTAAGCACAAAACAGCTATCTTGGCGACAAAGTCCATCAGAACATTAGAATTCACGTGCCTGGAGGAGCAGGGATTTTGTTCTAAGTGCTGCTTAATCATTGTGATGCTTTATAAATATTAAACAGCAAGCACAGAGACCAACTATGTTTTTGTCTGCAACTTATTTTGCATGCATAATTAGAATAAATGACAAATTCATGTCTGCTCAGATAGGATGAACATGGGAAAAATTAATTGTCTAGTTTAAATATGAAGTGGAACTTGGGTAGTTTAGTAGTAAAATGGCGTTATGAATCAGTCTTCATCAGTATAGATAAATCTGGGCATTAAAAGCAAGTCAAAATACTTTTTACCTAATAAAACATGACACATTGTCATGATGCTATTAATTATTGTTCTGTAGAATATTTTGCTGTGTATCTATGAATATTAAATTTTTTCTGTTACTCAGAAATTTTCAGCCTTTCATACTCTCTATTAAAGTGTCAGTCAACAAATTGTTTTTCCATAATTTAGTTCATTATTGATTTCTTTGAAAAAGGTACACAGCAACCTCTGGGAAGAATGAGTATTTGGAAGCTCTGATAAAATATTTTAGAGAAATTGGTAATAGATATGCAAGTGAAGAAGATGTCTTAGTGATTTTATGAGCATTAGGAGCTGAAGAGTGGAAAAAAATGGGTGTGAGCTAGAGATTTTCTTCCACGAGTTATCAACTTTGTGCCTTTGATGAAGTCACTGAGTACCTTGGGTTTATTTCCTTATCTTTACAAGTAGGAGTTAAGTTACCTGGAAAAGACAGGCAACATAGACTTTGGGAGCATTAGAAATTTGTTCTTTGTGTGAATAACACATTTTTCAAAGGGAGTCACTAAGATTCTGCTGATGTGCTAATGTGCACTAACTCCTATCTGGGTATGTCCTTTCTGTAAGTGGTCCTTGAGTTTGCTGCAGAAGAGCTTCTTGAGAGTTAAATAGATTTGTGAGCAACGAGGCTTACTAGGTGTGTGCTGATGGCTGGAGCACTTGCTGTTGAATTAGGGGAAAAGATATTTCCTAGAGGAAAGGAGATCTGAGTCTTAATTTGAAGAGACCATTAAAACGCATGATGATTTGATCTTTCTAAAGTAGCTAAAGTTCACTGTTAATGGTGATCTAACAATTCCATTGGAGATAAAATTACATTGTTATTGAAAATGGCATGTTTCCAAGAGAATGGTGGCAAGATGTATCTGAAAGAGATTCCTTTCTGTGCTCTTGCTGAACGTGTATTCGCTGCGATCAGTTTCTTTGAAATCAATGTATTCAGGAAGCAACCTTTAACAATTATGTAGTGCCCACCTTGTGCCACACAGTGATAAATAAGGCATGAGATTGGCCCTCAGGACTACACTGCACCCCTAGTTCACCTCCCTTTGCTCTGAGATGTTCTCTAATTCAGTAAGAGAATGGAAATAACTCTAGGAAAACTTCGTAAAAATACTTTTCTGTAGTGATAATTGTGAGAAAGAGCAGGTCCACTTATTATTCTAATTTTAGTGTCAGCATTATCTTCTCCTTAATACTCAAATTAAATTGACTAAATGTCATTTCACAAAGGAGACAGTAAACGTTCTGGACTTTTGGGAATTCTTAAAAAAGTGCATGTGATTTGTAAAAACTTCAGATTTTGATTTCTGCTTCTGTAAACTTTACACTGTACTTGAGCAATTTCTTCAAGGATAGGGTATCTGTTTTCCATAGAAATGGTCTTGGGTTGGATGTCCAAATTCTTCAACAGCATTCTAAATTACTGATATGAGTATTTATAGCAAATTCATACTTAAAACCCCCATGCTGTAAGAGGACATTTACACTGAAGAAAATGTAGAAGAAACTCTAAGTTACCTCAGATTTGGTGACAAATTTTAAGATACAAAAATATATGATATAAAAATATGATATAAAGTTTTTGATTAAAAATTATGATCTATGAGAGAAAAAATTGGTAACTTGAACTTTATTAAAATGAAAATCCTGGGCCAGAGAGAGAGTACAGGGGATAAGGTGCTCACCTTGCTCATGGGCCAATTCCAGTTTGATTCCCAGAACTACAAACGGTTCCTCAAATACTTCTAAGAGAGCACAGAGTCAGAAGTCAGCACGGAGCACTGCCTGCTGTGCCCTCCAGACCTAAATAAATAAATAAATAAATAAATAAATAGAATTAAAAACTTGCAACATGACAGACTGGAGAGACAAGTTGCATACTGAAAGGAAATATTTGCAAAACACAAATTGGAAGAGGATTCTAATCCAAAATACACAAAGAATACTTCAGACTCAATAAGAAGAAAACAAACAAATGAGTGAAAATGCATGCAAAATGTTTGAAAAGACACTTCACCAAAGGAAATACCCAGATGGTGGATGTGCATGCAAAAACTGCTCAACATCATCTGCCTTGAGTGAAATTCAAATGAAGGTGGCATTCTGATGTCATGGCAGACTTCTTACAGGGCCACACTCAACCACGACAGCACCAAGTGCCAGCGAGAAAGGCTCAGCAGCTAGTGAGCACATCCTTCCTTGCCGTGGGGAGGCTCACTGGGAGCACCTCTGAGGCAGTGAGCCTGGCAGCTCCTTACATGGATAAATATATTCTTACCACATAATTGAGCAACCACGTTGCTTGGTATTTACGGTGAGCTGAAAACTCACGTCTATAAAAACTTTACTTGGAAATATTTATAGCAAACTTATTGATATCACTGATGGCTAACAACAATCAAAATAGCCTACATTCAAAATATGTGAATAGGTAAACCAACTATGGTACATTCATCTGAGATATGACTGATGAAATGCAATGCAATGTGAAATCATGAAAAGACAGGGAGGAACCGTAAATGGATATTTCTAAGTGAAAGCTGTCAAGATATTTCATGATCTAACAATGTGACATTTTGGAAAAGGCAAAGCTATCGAGAAAAGTCAATGTTCCAAAGTTGCTAGATGTTCAAGTGAGTGAGTGAAAGATAGATGAAGAACTGAAGTACAGGCAATTTTAGAGGGGATGAAATTATTCTGCTCTAGTGTAATTACATAAAGAGGTATTCATCAAAATTCAGAGAATTGTACAACACAAAAAAATGAGGCTTATGTGAAGTGTGAGCTACGCTAAAAAATAATGCATCAAAATAGTTTCAGTGGTTGTAACTAAAGTGCCACGTTAATGCAAAATGCAAAAAATATAAAAACCCTCTGCAGAATTAGAGATAGAACTATCTCTAGGATTATAGAATTATCTGTTTAACTGTTCTGCAAATCTAAAGCTGTACAAAACTTAAAGCCACTATTTATGTTTTAATCTACATACTGGATGATTCCAATTATATGACATTTTAGGAAAGATAAAAACCCAGCATCGGTGCTCAGGCCTCTAGTCTCTAGGTGTGGGGAGAGGTGGAGAGGCAGAGGGAGGGGCGGCAGAATAGAGTGAGTCTGCAGGATCTTAGAACCATGCATACGTACTGTGGATCCAATTTCACCCAGAACCTTATAGCAAGAATTGTAAAATTTGGTGTTGGCAATGAAACAACTGTTCATGAGGTTATGGAACTCCGAGAAGGATGGGGCAACTCTGACAAGAGGAGCAATTTTTTTTACAAATTTAAGGAACAATCTGTCAAAAGGGAGGTGAAAGGGGCTGATATAAACACCCAGGCAGTCAGTGAAGGGTAGAAAACTCAGACCAAAATAAACGACACGCTCTGTGCTCGGCTAGGTAAGACTGATCCCAAGGGTTGTCGCAGCAGGCTCCACATACTTGATGATTCCAATTATATGACATTTTAGGAAAGATAAAAACCTAGGCAGTGTGTGATGAACATGGCACTTGGCCTGCAGCTGGACAATTAAGTAAACAGTCATTTGACCCAAGTGATGATGTGAAGATCGACCGGTGTGCTGAGTTTAGAGTCACAGACAAGGACTCCTCGGGACAGAGATGTGAGCATGTGCACCGCTTTTCTACTCTGTTGTCGAAACAAAGATTACCCCACCCCCACCCCAGCAACAATGGACTCTGATCTTGGCCTCCTGAACCTTTAAGATAAAGCACTTAGTTTCCTTGGAGGAATTGCAGATGCTAGAACTGGGGGCAGGAAAAGTACATGGGGGGGCCTGTGTGATTTGAAGATCAGGGAAGTGAACATGCTCTCAAAACACTGGAACAAAAAACAACAACAACACCCACAAGTGCACAGGTCAAATGAACACTGGAGCCAAGCAATGGGATTTTTTCCCTTTGGGTTTTGAGTCACACCTGGCAATGCTCAGGGTTGACTCCTGGCTCTGAGCTCAGGGATCACCCCTGGGGCCCTCAGGGGACTATACGTGATGTCAGGGACTGAACCGGGGCCAGCCATGCGCTAGGCAAATGCCTTACCTGCTGTACTATTGCTCTGGTTCTATTTAATGTTTGAAGTCAATAACTTTTCTTTGAGTTGATGAAGACAGCTGGGACTGTGAGTTGCCTAGCCCTGTGCTCTAACACAGTGGCCTTCTCTGCTTTGTTTCCATGGACAAGCACGGACAATGGCAGAGATGAAATGGCTTTGCAGATGTAGTGGATATTCCTAATGCGCAGACTCTGAATGAGTCACAATGGGCATTCTCTTGGATGAGACGGAGTCAATAAGTGAACCCCTTTTTATGGCTTTAGTCTTCCACGAGGAGGGGCTCAGGGCAGTAGGGGGGCTCCCTGTTGGCCTGAAGGAGACGTGGGTGGAGCTATAGCTGGCAAGGAATGGCAGGTGACCTCTGGGAGCTAAGGACTGTAGTCCTACAATCATGATCAGTGAGCTCAGGGAGGTCTCAGTCCCGCCTGGCACCTAGGACATGAGCGACCTTGGGCAGAGGAGCCAGTGGAACTGTGTCCCAGCAGGAGACAGGCAGCTCTGCTTCCCAGCCCTTAGAGCCGGGGTTTCCCGACAATTCCCAACCACCTTTTGTGCTCCCCACGTGGGGAGGAGCTGAGCTCAGCCACTCAGCCGTCCCTGGACCGGGGCCATGACGCCATCTGCTTCCAGCCGAACATGGCTCAGTGACACGTTCCGCATCAGGTGGGGAAGCAGAAGGGTGCTACGGAGACCCACCTGGGTTCCGAAGGCACACAGTGACAGTTCTAGTGAGTCGCTGCCGCCTTAAGCCCCTGAGGTTTGGAGTGGCAGATACCTGGAACACAGAGGTTTACTAAACGGGAAAATAAAACAGACAGAAGCAGAAACACCTGCTTTTGCACGTGCCAACACACACCTCAGACAGGAAACAAAGTAAAAAGAAACAAAATCCAGGTTTTGATTCTTGTTCAAACTCAGGACTCCAGGGGATCACCAGCCAAGAAAAACACTGATGGGAAAAGAAATTCAAATATTAGTTGCTATTGCCCCAGAACCTATTTCTGATTGTGTCCTAAATTGTGTTTCTAAAGTGTGTCCATATCAGAGGGTCCAATTAAAACCGTAGTGTAAATAATACAAATGCGTGCATGAGAAAGGGGGTGATGATGTCTGTGTTGTGTTGTTCGCGGGCTCTCGGGGTGCCTTTCTCTCTCTCTCTCTCTCTCTCTCTCTCTCTCTCTTTCTTTCTCTCTCTCTCTCTCTCTATCTATCTATCTATCTATCTCTCTCGCTGCTCATGTTTGGTGCTCTCGAGCCACTGTGTGTAGACCGGGTTGGGATGGCTCCTCCTTGTGCCCTGCTTCTGTGTGTGCCGCTGTGCTCTCTTCTGTCTGTCTCTCTGTCTCTTTCTCTATCTCTGTAGTCTCTCCTCTCGTCTCTTCTGACCTCTCTCTGTCTCTGCTTCTGTGTCTTCCTTCTTATTTCTATGTCTTCTCCTGTGTCTTCTGTCTTGCCTCTGTGTCTTCTCTCCACTTCTGTCTCTTCTACTTGCTTCTATTTTACCTCTGCCTTCTGTCTTGCCTCTGCCTCTACTTCTCTTACAGTCTTAGTTATATAGCAATCACATAGGGTGGTGACACAAAGGTGGGATGAACATTAACAAGTCAACAAGGAGGGGTAAGACCACTCCTCCAGGAGATTAACAAAATCTCATCTAAGGAGATCACTCCAGATTACTAGTAGGTCCGCCCAAGGGTGGGATCCAAACAAGGGTGTGTCGCTTTCTTCCTTCCTCAGCTAGTAATCCATTTAAATAGTTACAGTAAATCTACTTCTAATATTTCTAGCAATGTCATTCTGTATGAGCACAGTAGAGATATATCAGACTTAAAGTTTGGTTCTTCCTGAGGATATTTACTATATATTCCAGACCACAGTCCTCAGGCCAGGTTAGTCTTCCTAACCCCACCAGGGTCCTAGTCTCATCATTACTTTTGGATCATGACAGCATTTGTCTATGACCAAGTTCTTAACTTATAGTTGAGTATTGTGGCACTTTGGCCTGGCCCATTTTGATGCCAGAGTAGCTCACAGCTTGCCCTGCATCCATCCATTCTGTTCCTTGTCGAGACCCTCTTTTGGGGTGCTAGGAACTAAGGGCAACTGAGTTGAGAAAGCAGATGCCCAGGAGTAAATATAGTTGGAGTCAATCAACTCCCAAGTTACAAAGCACAATATTAACTGTCTTCCTGTGTCCATACAGAAAGGACATTGCTTTAAGGTAAACTAAGTTCGCTGCAGCAAGGCTAAAAGGACAAACCCAATGTTATCCTACACTGAAGCACATATTCTTGACTCATATATATATAGATATAGATATATAGATATATACTTTATCAGGCAGCACGTGCTTTAATTGGCCAAATAACATTGTATATTCACCATATTTTGCAGAATTCTGGTCTGTTTATTCGCTGGGAATGATCTTGATTATAAACATCAGTGGATTCCAACCCAATTTTGGTGATTTCTTAAAAGCACTAGTGAGGTTTTTTTTTGAGGATTGAAAAAAAGAACCCGCAACACAATAAAATAGCAGATCCTGAATGATACTAATTAGTTGAGGTTTAAATGATAATTAACATATTGTTATTTTAACCAATTTCATGCATTATGAACTTAACATAGATTCCATACATACACATTTAAATCTTATGTTAAATGAAAATCTTGTATAGCATTTTTGGTAATTCTTTGTTTTGTGTTTAGGCCACACTTGGCGTGCTTAGGGCTTACTCCTGTCTCTGCACTCAGGGATCACTCCTGGTGGGATTCTCCAGACTTTATAGAGTGCTGAAAGTCATCCTCAGGTCAGCCATGTATAAAGCAAGACCCTACTCGCTGTATGAACACCCCAGCCCCTGTTGTGTGATTTGTATTTAAAAGATGGAGTCACCTTTGGAAGGAGAATGGGGGCCTCTTTCTATCAGCTCACTAAAATGCTGTAACATATGGACTCTCCTCTTCCTTTTAGTCTTTGATTATTTTTATTTCAGCTGGATTTGTCCTTGTAATTCCCTGGTGCAAGTTATACTAGTCCATGAAAATTATTGCTTTAAACTAGAAATTTCAGAACTGGAAATATTTAATATTTGTGTACTAATACACAGTCTTAACCATTTACATTTCCAGTTCTATTTCTTTTCATTATTTGGGGGGAGGATGTAGAGTTACTCACAGCAGTTTTCAGATAACCAGCTTAATCTTAGTTATTTGCACAGTGCCCACTCCTGCTGGTGCTGGAGGACCAGATGGGATGATGGAGATTGAACCTTGAGAGGTTGTATGCAAGGCAAGCACATTAACTCAACCCCTTACTACCTCTCTGGCTTCAATTTTCCACTTTTCTAGAAGAGCAAGAGAGTTCAATTATTTTTGAAACTTGGACCAAAGAAGAAATAATTCATGCTTTTTGAGGTCTGACGCATCTACTCAACTTCTTTCACTGTTGAAAGGAGCTACAGATAAAATGACAGGAACTGGGTTAGCCCCTACTGTGACTCCCTGGGTCGAATTTTATCCTCCCCGCCTCACCCCATGCATGACCACCTGGCTCAGCCTTTTATCTGGTCTCTAAGCCCTCCCTCCTGGAGAGACCCACGCTCTCGCTCTCTGCCCGGGGCCTGGGCCTTGATGCATGACTGCGTTAGCTGCTCTCAACCTTAGGGCTGCTCTGCTCATCTTTTCCTGGGCTTTATTTTCCTCACGGATTAAGTGACAATAATTTCCACAAGCCAACAGAGTTGTTCTAAGGATAAAAACAAGGGGAGGTTTTAGCCTACTGAGGTGGCACACACTAAGTACTCACCGTTTGTTGTTTTCCTGAGTTCACTCCAACCTCATGACGCCACCCACACAACCACTCCACCTGAGAATCTGCACTGTTTGGGACTGGTGCTGATACCTTTCTTTTCTGAAGTCTCAGCCTGAGTTCTATTTCTCTTTTCAACCCGCCCTTCCCCATCTTCCTCTCAGTCTTCTCTCTTCCTCCAGCTAGGGCTGAGTCCTGGGTCCCTTTCCTTTCTCTCTCTCAGCTCGGTCCTCAGTGGGATTCCCTCTGTTGGAAACCTAGCTTCCCCCCAAAATCCAACTCCTCCCTTTCTTCCCTTCACACATGGAGGTGGGCAATTCCTTATCTCCATCCCCGTTGCTCTTCAAAGGCAGAGCTTCTGTGGAGATGGATGTGACATGTGCCACTTGAGGGCTCCCACACAGCTTCACCATGGCCTTTCTCCATCATCCCCTAGCCAGATGGACAATCTTAAATGCTTTCCTCAGATGGTCGGGGAAGAGTCAAAGCCAGGATCATCATCTGCAGGAGTCCCTGGGAGAACCATTATCCAGGTTCCAATCCTTCCACACTTGGTTGTGGTCATAATTTTAGCAATTCCAGATTACTAAAGAGCAAGCAATGAGTTTGCATTGCATGCATGTGATGTGATGTATGTGTGTGTGTTTAAGAGTTACATATTCCAGGCAGGTTACTTAAAGGAGAAATGGTAACCTCAACTATGTGGATTCTAATGCCATTTTGATCAAGGTTCTGATTCAAAAGTGAGCAGATGAGCTTTGACCACTGGACGACCAGGGGCAGGCTCTACTCGGCTTGGACTGTGCAGTTTGTTTGCAATCATTTATTTTCAAGACAATTTCCTGAAGTCCTCACCCCTTTACTTTTGCATTTTCTGCATTCTGCGTTTTCTGGCTGACAGTGTGTGTGTGTGTGTGTGTGTGTGTGTGTGTGTGTGTGTGTGTTGTGTGGTAACTTCTTTAACAAAAGGAGCATCACATTCAAGAAAGTAAAAAATTGACAACTACCTGAGTTAAAAATAAAAGGTTCTTGTTCTTTTTGTTCTTTTTGATGTGAGCCAGTCTCTGTGGCATGAGATGGTATCTCATTGTTGTTTTGATTAAAATCTCTCTGATGGTTAATGATGTAGAGCACTTTGTCATGTGCCTTGTGGCCATTTGTATCTCTTCTTTGGGGAAGTTTCTGTTCATTTCTTCTCTCCATTTTTTTGATGGGGTTGGATTTTTTGCTTGTTAAGTTCTTTGAAAAAAGATAAAAAAAGATAACAGTAACAACAATGGGCCTCATTCACCTCATTCATTGATTCATTCATTATGTTCTATCAGTGCCTTATTAATATCTATGATATTGACACCTTATTAGATGGGTATTGGGCAAATAATTTTTCCCATTTCGAGAGCTGAATTTGTATTATGGCCACTGTTTTCTTTGAGATGCAGAAGCTTGTTAGTTTAGAACGTTTATCTTTGTTTCTACTTGTTTATCATTGTTTCTACTTGCGTGGTCTGGTGTGTCATCTTTGAAGATACCTTTAGCTTCAATGAAGGGCTCTGCGTAAGTTTTTCTCAATGTGGCTTAAAGATTCATGTCTATTTTGAGGCCTTTAATCCATTTTTTAAAATTTTTTATTAGTAAATCACTGTAGAGTACAGTTACAAACTTATGAACTTTCATGTTTGTGTTTGATTTACATCCCTCCACCAGTGCTCATTCTCTTCCACCAATATTCAGTATCCCTCCCACCACCCCCACCCCAACCCCCACCACCCCACCCTGCCTCTGTGGCAGGGCATTCCTTTTTATTCTCTCTCCTATTGGAGGTTGCAGTTTGCAATAGAAGTATTGAGTGGCCATTATGTTTGGTCTATAGTCCACTTTTGGTACTCGGATTTCAACCCGAGTGGGTCCTCCCAACATTCTCTACTAGGTGTTCCCTTCTCTGTCTCTGCTGCCTTTTCCCCTGGCATGTGAGGCCAGTTTCCAAGCTTTGGGGCAGACTTCCTGGTTCTAATCTCTACTACTCTTGGGTATTAGTGTCTCATTTTGCTACTTTGTATTCCACATATGAGTGTGATCTTTCTATGTCTCTCTCTTTCTTTCTGACTCATTTCACTCAACATGACACTCTCCATGTTGATCCACTTATAGGCAAATTTCATGACTTCATTCTTTTCTAACAGCTGCATAGTATTCCATTGTGTAGATGTACCAAAGTTTCTTTAACCAGTCATCTGTTTTTGGGCACTCGGCTTTTTTTCCAGATTTTGGCTATTGTAAATAGTGCAGCAATGAATTTAGAAATGTGTAGATGTGGGGAGAAAGGGACTCTCCTTCACTGCTGGTGGGAATGTGGACTGGTTCAGCCCTTTTGGAAAACAATATGGACGATTCTCACAAAACTAGAAATTGAGCTCCCATTTGACCTAGCAATACCACTCCTGGGAATATACCCCGGAGAGGCAAAAAGGTATAGTAGATATGACATCTGCCTTTAATCCATTTTGATCTGACTTTTGTGCATGGTATTAGGAAGAGGTACAAGTTCATTTAAAAATTTTTTTTGCTTGTAGCTTTCCAGTTTTCCCAGCACCACTCGTTGAAGGGGGTTTCCTTGTACCACTTCATGTTTCTTGCTCCTTTATCAAGGATTTGATGTTCATATTTTTGAGGGTCTGTATCAGCATAATCAACTCTATTTCAGTGATCTGAGAGTTTTATTTTATTCCAATACCATGCTGTTTTAATTATTATCACTTTGTAGTACAATCTGAAGTTGGAGAAGGTGATGCCTCCCATCTTCTTTTTCCCAGGGGATTCAGGGAGAAAAGGACTCACATTCATCTGGTGAGTCCTTTTGTTGGAAACCCAAGTTTCCAATAACAGCTGACTAGATTTAAAAAACAACCAAGATCACAACCAAACTAAACTAAAAACGGATGGCATATCCACACAACAGAATACTACTCAGCTTCCAGGAAAAATTAAGTCATGAAATTAGCTTATAAGTGATTGAACATAAAGAGAATCATATTGAGTGAAATAAGTCAGAAGGAGAGGGACAGGCATAGTCTGATTACACTCATTTGCAGGATATAGAAAAAACAAACATAGTAAAGAGATTAATAAACAAGTACAGTAGAAACAAGAGCCAGGAGAACTGGTCCCTGGCTGGAGGCTTGTCACAAGGTTTGGGGAGAGGGCAGAAAAGAGCAGTCAGGACAGACAAGGGACCACTATGACAATAGTAATTGTTTTTATTTATTTATTTTTTTACTCCTGGCTCTGCAATCAGGAATTACTCCTGGCAGTGCTCAGGGGACCATATGAGATGCTGGGAATCGAACCCAGGTTGGCCTTTTGCAAGGCAAATGCCCTACCCACTATAATATTGCTCCAGCCCTGACAATAGTAGTTGGAAATGATCACTACAGACAAGAACCGAGTGCTGAGAGGACATAAAGGAATATATATATGAGAACCTTTCGGGAAAGGCTATTATATTGGAAAGCATAATGCCCCAAAGTAGAGAGAGTGTGAGAGACAGACAGACACAGAGAGAGAGAGACAGAGAAAGAGAGAGAGGGAGAGAGAGAGAGAGGGAAGAGTGAAAAGTGCCTGCCATATGGGCAGAGAAATAGCATGCTGGGTTAGACATTTGTCTCAAATGCAGCCAACCTGTGTTTAATCCCTGGCATCCCATATGATTACCCAAGCACCACCAGGAGTGATTTCTGAGTGGAAAATCAGGAGTAAGCCCTGACCATCGCTGGGCATGATACACCCCCACCCTCCCCCAAAATGCTTAAGGGTGGGGGATGGTAGAAACCAGGAACACTGGTGGAAGGACAGGTCTTAGAACATAGTCTAACTGAAACTCATGAGCAATTTTGTACAGTGTATCCCTTGGTAATTCAATAAGAATCATTGTATCACTGTCATCCCATTGTACTTTTATTTACTCGAGTGGGCACCAGTAATGTCTCTATTCCTCTCAGCCCTGAGATTTTAGCAGCCTATCCTTACTCATCTTTCCCAAGGATTGGAGGCTCTTTCAGGGTCAGGGGAATGAGACCTATTGTTACTGTTTTTGGCATATCAAATACGCCACAGGGAGCTTGCCAGGCTCTTTCGTGTGGGCAATAAACTCTTGATAGCTTGTAGGTTTTCCAAGAGGAAGAACTAGGCTATTGGATGTCGCAATGGCGCTATGCAGCCGTGTGCTTCCAGGAGCTTGGTTTTATAGTCTCTGAATGTTGACTGTTGATGGGATTACATGGTACTGGGGGCAGTTTCTGGGTGTGACTGCCTAGCCATTGGACAATGGGGATTCTGAGTGAAAGAGGCCCAGTCCTGATCCAAGCAGCCTTGGAGATCTCAGCCCCAGGTCCCGCACACCTGGGTTCCTTTGCCAGTTCTTCATGCATGAGGCTCGTCCGAATGTGTGGAGAATGGCCTTGAACATAGCTGTGGCTGGGGTCCAGAGGTCTTCAACTTTTAAAAAGTCTTCAACTTTTAAATTTTAATTCAATAAAAATAAATGTTAAAAATTTAGAAGTGCCACAATTGACAGGACTAGAGAGATAGCACAGCGGGCAGGGCGTTTGCCTTGCATGCTGCCGACCAAAGTTTAGTTCCTCCGCCCCTCTCGGAGAGCCCGGCAAGCTACTGAGAGTATCTTGTCCATACATCATAGCCTGGCAAGCTACCCATGGCGTATTCAATATGCCAAAAACAGTAACAAGTCTCACAATGGAGACGTTACTGGTGCCCGCTGGAGCAAATCAATGAGCAATGGGATGACAGTCACAGTGACATTTGACAGTAAGCTAAGAATGGATAACTGGAGATGTCTGAGAAGGGTAGTATGTGTTGTTTTTTTAAAAGCAAATGAAAAACAACAGCAATATTATGTCACTTAAAAATTGCATTTTAGGGGCTGGAGCAATAGCATAGCAGGTAGGGCATTTGCCTTGCAAGCGGCCGACCCAGGCTTGATTCCCAGCGTCCCATATGGTCCCTTGAGCACTGCTAGGAGTAATTACTGAGTTCAGAGCCAGGAGTAACTCCCTAAGCACCGCTGGGTGTGACCCCAAAATCCAAAAAACTGCATTTTATAACAGGGGAATAGCATAGAGGCTGACTCCTGTTCATCCCCAGCCCTCCCAAGCCCCTGAACTCTGCGGCTTGGCCCTGGTGGTCCCTGAGCAATGCTGGGCTGAACCACACTGTGCCTTTGGGCCTTGGCCCGTGAACAGCCGATGAGCATCATAGGGGGTGGTCTCTCCGTCCCTCGGGCACTCTCTGGCAGCTCTCTGCCCCCCAAAGAAAAATTTATTTTACGAACAAGAAGGAAAATACCCTCCCCCCAAGTTGTTAAATCCTAGGAGGAGTGTTTTCAGGGGGAAGTAGGGACCTGGTGAGGGGTCGGTTCCCGTGCTTGGAGGTGACTGACTGAGACCAGAAATACTGACCTGCTTGGAGTGGCACCTCTGCCCACCTGGAGGGGCGATCAGTGCCCTGGCCAGACCAGCGGGAGGGGCTGGAGGAGAGGTTCTCAGCCCCACCCTGCATCCCCCTAGTCCCAGACCTGCTCCTGGAGGTGGGCGGGTGCTCTGTGCAGGGGAGCGTGATGCTGTCTGAGCTATTTCCTGGGAGGACAGGGAAAGCTGGAGCTGCTGCAAGCCCAACTCTCCACCCCCAGCCTCCAGGGGCCCGGAGCAGGGGCCACAGTGTGACAGAGACTAGTGATCAGGACAGAATTTTTTCTGAGAGCCTGGGCACCTAGATAAGTGAATGGAAGATGAAAGCGGCTTTTGGAAGAGAGGCATGACTCGGTTTCTCTACGTTACAGCCAACTTCTCACTCCAGTCTTGGGCCACTCTTACTCGACCATGAAAGTTAAGACAATAGGATTCTGCCGTACTTGATTCCATCTCGGACCCTCTGTAATTAGGTTAGAGTTTTGAGATCGGTCACTGGCCTTTGTTGATGCTTTCAAGAGTCAGACACCTCCTTGGCTGGTCCGTTCTGTAGGTCTGTGCCCTCACAGCAGCAGAAATGAGAGGATATGCCACATCAAACCCTAAGGCGCTTGAACCTGGCCCTTTGGAATTTCACTAACCTCCAGTCTGCTCATTTCCTACTACAATAAACCCATCTGTTTGTTCCTGTTCACTTGACAGCAAGATTTAGTGAAAATACTAGCTTTTCCCGCCCTGTTCTGGGGCCACTCCTTTGCACTGCATAAATTCCTTTGGGAGCTGCTTGGACAGATTCTGTCTCCTGGGGAATCCAGGGCCTGTGGCTTTGGGGAGTTCAGCTCTTCTGCTTGCGTTGCTGTCTCTGCTCTCTAAACGACTCAGAAATAGGGCTTTGCAGGTTATCGGCATTTTGTCATTGTCAGAGAGGAGTGTTGATTTCCTTTCTGGCTTCGCTCATCCTAATGAGAGCTAGGATGTCACAAAACCTAGATTCTCTTGTATCTTGTTAATAACTGGAACAGAGAGAGGAACCCATTCTATTCTGGGTATGCTTGCTTTGCTCTGTTGCTCCTTGCTTTGGGGAGATCAAAACAACTGTGGTCTCATTGGGACTGACCGCTGGGCACATACATTTCGTAGGCTGTTACTCACATCACCTGTGGCTGTTCTAAGAGGGCTGACCACAGAGGTCACCTAAAACCAGGAGCTTTCATGGATGAAATGTGGGTTACAAAATCAAACCACTGCTTTTAAAAAAAAATCTTTCTTGTATTACTTTTATCAGTTGTCATCCCATTGATCTTTGATTTGCCTAACCCAAAACAGGGCGGGAAAAGCTAATATTTTCACTAAATCTTGCTGTCAGGTAAACAGGAGTTCTGACCTCCGTCGACGGTCAAAAATCAGGAACGCTGTCTCGTTTGCCAAGGCATCAAAAATCAGATGGGCAGGTGCCAGTAACGTCTCCATTCCTCCCTATCAGGTGTTAGTGTAGCCCAATGGTATCTGCTCACTCCAGAAACAAGAAGAGCCTCAAACCATTCATTCAGGGTCTTTACAAAGAAGTCTGACCATCTCATAGGTGGGGGGGCCACATGGTCTTTTGATGTCCTGTTTAATCCAGTTGGTAACAGTTCTAGTCCAGCGGTCATCTTTAAATGGCGTTAAGTGTCTGGACCATCTGATTTTTGATGCCTTGGCAAATGAGACAGTGTCCCTGATTCTTGATCTTCGACAGAGGTCAGAAATCTGGATTCCTTCTCTCACTTGAGTGAGATGTGATACTCCTAGCATTTCAATTCCTTTCAATTCCTCTTTGGGATACCCAAATAGCATTCTCATCCTGTTTGCGTAGGGCCTAGGTCTCTGAGGTGTATGTTAGTGCAGGAAGAATGGTGGAGTCTAAAAAATGTGCCCAGAGGTGGAGGTTCTTCATACTCTTAACCACTTCTTTGACGCTCTTGAAGGCATTCCACTCTGCTCTCTTCCTCCTGTGCAATTCTGGCGCCAAGTCGTTCCACATGTTGATTTCTCGACCCAGGTACCCATAGCTGCTGCATTCAGAGATGTTCGTTCCATTGAAAGCAAATGGAATATCAGGGACTAGTTCATTTTTCATGAGCATTGTCTTGTTGAGATTCAGCTGCAGTTGGACCTTTCCACATTTGTGGTCAAAGTCAGCCAGCATTTAGGCCGCTTGGCTAATGTTTAGCGTCATGAGAACGATGTCATCAGGGAAATGGAGGTGGTGTAGTTGCCGACCATCTATCTTCACTCCCATTCCTTCCCATTCCAGTCCTCGCATGATGTTCTTGAGGGTGTCACTGAAGAGTTTCGGTGAAATGGTATCACCCTGCTGAGCCCCTCCCTTTACGTCAATGATCACTTCCTTGTAGAATGGTGAGATCCTGGTGGTGAATCTTTAACACAGTTCTGGGAGGATCCTGATGTACTGAGTTTGAACACCCTGTTTGGCTAGGGCTTTGATGACCACTTCAGTCTCAACAGAATCAAAGGCCTTCTTTAAATCGATGAACGTTAGATAGAGCGGCATCTTGAACTCTCGTGAAACTTGAATGAGTTTGGTCACCATGTGGATATGGTCTATTGTGCTGAATCCTTTGCAGAACTGGCTTGTTCGCATCGTTGTCCTTTGTCTAGTGTTCTGCCTATTCTATTTAGGATGACTCAAGTGAACAACTTGTAGATGATGGAAAACAGGCAGATTGGGCGATAGTCGCCAATGTTGTGGATATCTCCCTTCTTGTATAACAGAATGGTCCTGCTGGTTTTCCACTGGGAGAGAACCTAGCATACGGACAGGTAGTATGTGGATAACCAAGCCAGTGTACTGATGAGTACTGGTGACAGATTTTTCAGGTGTTCAGGTCTGACCTTGTCTGGACTGGGTGCTGTACATGTCTTTACAGACAAAATGGCATCGGATTTCGGAAGGGAAGATGTTGGGAACAACATATCCATCCTGTGGAATTTGGTATGTGGGCAGGTGGATGTGGCTGTCAAAGAGATCTGAGTAGAAGTCATGAATAATCCTGTTCATTGCCCTTCTGGAAGATGTGATAGATCCATCAGGATGTCGGAGTGCAGCCATCTTGGTCTTGTAGTTGGCGAATGACAGGCGAGCATTGTGAATACTTTTCCTGGCTTCTGCCACATCAGCCAACACTGCTGCTCTTCTCTCTTTGAGGTCTTCCTTTATCGCTTCTCTCCACAGCTTTATGAGCTTGGACGTTAGTTTGTGGTTGCCTGAGGCTCGTGCGAAACTACATTGGCAAATGAGCTTGAGAGTTTCCGAAGATAGGCGTCTGTTTGTGGCTTTCCCATTCTCGGCATTTCTTGTGCAGTCATGGGGGTGCTTAACCAGTCGATCATATTCCTCGTCAATGTTGTCAGCGATGGTATCTTCCCACATTGCCGCAATAGTGCCAACGAGCTCCCAGTTGGTGGTCATTCTGGAAGTTCTCTTCTTAAACTTAAACTTTGCAGACCTTTCTCTCCACTCTGTGAAGTAGAATTTTGCATGAAGGAGACAGTGGTCTGATCCTGTTTGGAATTTTGGGACAACAGTGATATTGGTCAGGCAAAACCTTTGATTGAATATGATGTGTTCAATTTTGTTGTGTCTGGAAAGCATCATTCAAAAAAAAAAAACCTTTAGATAAGTAAAAAGTGGCCACTTTCTGGTTTGTGTTTCTGCGTGTCTGTGTGTGCTTGCATATGTATGTCCCTCTAACTTGTCCATTAAACTATTTTTTAAAAAATTATCCAGTGCACTTAAATATACTTTCTCTTGGATTTAAAGATGCCAGGGCATATTCAGGTCAGAACGCTGGTGGTGAAAAATACCCGAAAGAGAGCAGATGGCTCTTTCGGATGCCATTAGCCACCCTGAGAGCACCGAACACCTGCCGAGATAAAGTCAGCAGCAAGCAGCTCCAACTGACGCCTGGAGCAGCAGCAAGCAGAGCTGTTCCGGGAGGCCCCGCACAACAGCCAGTGGAGCCAGGGCACGAGCCCGCATCAGCACCAGCCTGGCCAGGTGCCGCTCTCAGTCACTCCGGGGGGAACGAGGCTGGGGCTCAGCGGTTGGGGTCTAAGAGTCTAAGAGCAGAGACAGTTGGAGAACATTTCTGGCCCACTCACCTTCTTCCCAGCCCCACAGAGAGTCTGTTCATTGTGTTTGTTCTTGAGTCACACCCAGCAGGGATCAGGGCTTCCTCCTGGCTCTGTGCTCGTGCGTCCTCCTGGTGGTGCTCAGAGAGGCGGCATGCAGACAGCACGCTGCACCCAGGTCAGCCCCAAGCAAAGGCAAGTGCCTCACTACCTACTGTATCACACACACAGACCCACACAGACACACAGAAACACACACACGTCCTAACACACACACACCCTGCTGCTAAGAATTTGAAAAGTTCAACAGCCTCATTGATGCTCCGCAGAATTTAGGACAATTTAAAGCAACTCTCCGAACTCTCTATGTCTGGCTGTGAACAAGGCACCCTTTACTCCTTCACCTTCACAGCTTCACGGCCCATCTCAGACCCGTGAAATATCCTACTAGGGTAGAACATGCAACATTTGCCATCTGATGCCGCTGACAAGACAACCCCTCCATGTTCCATGCAGCACAAAGTACAACGCAAACGCTCCTGAGTCTTACCTGGAATCTCTGCTCATTGACTCTGCTCATATGATTCATATGAGTAACATACGTGTGACACCTGTGCAGGTGCTGAGTTGCATGGCTCTTGATGTGCTATCTCTGGACTCTGCATCTCTGCAGGACTGCTGTCCCCGTCCCAGAATGTTCCAGAATGCTGAGTGGATTCCTGCGAGGTTCTCACTCTTCTGTTGGCATCGCTGCCTTCCTTTGAGATGTCTACTGCTACATGACTGTTCGTCTCGGTTCTTCTGGCGGGATGTGGGGAGGCACTTCCAGGCAGCTGGTCAGGGTTCTGGGGCAGGGGCACCACTGATGCCCCCTACAGCTCAGTGTGAGCACCTGAGAAGGTGGAGCTGCTCAGGCCCGAAGTGCTGGGGTCAGCAAGGTCACCCTTAGGGTCACCCCCAGGGTCTCCCTCCGATGCTGAGATTGTGTTGGGGTGATAGGCTCAGGGCTCAGGCCCAGCACATGTGAACCATGTGCTCTGACTCAGATTTCTCCCCAGCACCAGTCTCAGCAAGGTTGTTTGTTTGTTTGTTTGTTTTGTTTTGGGATCACACCCGGTGGTGGTCAGAGCTGAGTCCTGATTCTGTGCTCAGGACCATTCCTGGCATTCTTGAGAAACAATATGGGATGCTGGAATTGCACCTGGGTGGGTCCTGTACCAAGCAAATGCCCTTCCTGCTGCACTATCACTTCCTGCCCTCGGCAAGGTTTTTAAACTTCCCTTTCAAAGCCAGAGGTAGTGCAGTGGGGAGGGGATTTGCTTGTACACAACTGACCCGGGTTCAATCCCTGGCTTCAATCACCAGCATCCCATAGGGTGCCCTGAGCACTGTCAGGAGTAACTCCTGGGTGCAGAGCCATGAATAAGCCCTGAGCATTGCCAGGTATAACCCCCAAACCAAAAATAAATAATCTCTTTTCATTTCCGTATAGTTCTTCTTGAACAACCTACATGTCATTAATCTGGCTGTTAAATTTTCTGTTTCATTCAGTCTAGTTTTTTTTTTAGTTTCTAGGCATTCTATTTTTTCCCTTTCATATATTCTTAGTAGTTTTTTGTTGTTGTTTGCTTGTTTCAGGGTGTCACACTCAGATATGGATGGGGCTCTCTTTTTGATCTGTGCTCAGAGATCACTCCTGGAGGAGCTTAAGGGGCCCTAGGAGGTGCTGGGGATTCAACCTGGGTTGGCCCATGCAAGACAAGAGCTGACCTGCTGGACTGTCTCTCTGTCCTCCCTTGAGAGGTTTTTCATTGTTTTTTTTTTTCCTTTCAAATTTTAGCTCCCCCTTTAATCTCTTTAAATATCTGATAATGTCTGCAGTCTTATCAGTTGGATATTGCTGTTTTTTCCTCTTGTTCACTTAATAGAATTAATGCTTGATAGAATGTTTTCATCGTCATAGCAGTCTACATAGCTGTTTTTTTTTTCTCATTATTCCGTGAAGAAATGAAGTTCAGAGAAGATGCCATTACACGGGCTCCGGCTCCGGACTCTGCAGGTTCCCTGCATCCTCCTCGGGTTCTCGCTTAGACATCTGTGGAACTAAGTGACTTTCCACAGAATTCCTGTTGAGGGCAACTGTGTGCATGTTAGTGCAGTTTAATTATCTGTGCTATCTGTAGCTCTCACTCATCTTTAGGGCATTATTTAGATCTCACTTGTTTCACTGACATGCTCTTGTCTCTCCGACATTAAACAATGAAGGCGCTGACTTAGGGCCAGGTCAGGGAGCTGGTTCAAAGGCTGGACCATGTGCCTCGTGTGATCGAAGCCCTAAGCTCAGTCTGGGCTCCACGTGCCCCCCCGCCCCACCCCCGCCCCAGTACTATCGGTACAATCTTAGTGGCTGCAACCCTCTTAGCCGCGGTTCTGGTGCGTCCATCTGACAGCCTTGGGCCTGAGCAGTACTGGCCAGGCCTGTCGGGACCATGCAGCGAGGCCCAGCACTGCTAGGAATAGAGCCCAGCCCCCGACCACTGCCCAGGTCATCCTCGCACACCATAGACATTTGCTGGGTGTGATGTGGACAGTATCCTCCGGGAACCGTCGGATTCTTCTCCAGGTGGAAAGGAAACAGACTGACGTCTCTGTGCAATACCAGGAGGTCCAGCAAGACTTTTACCAGCACTGTGATGACATTTGAATGCAACATTGTAACCCTTTACTTTTTATTTTGTTTCCCCTTCATCCTTGGCTTCCAGCTTCTGCCAACAAAGCACCAAAGCGCCGTGCCTTCTTCCTGGGGGAGTATCTCCTAAGGGGAGCTCAAGAGGCTGAGGGGCCCTTCCTGGGATTCTCAGCGCACTGGCCTGGGTGTGAGCACCTGAGAGTGAGCATCTGAGCACCCTGAGGCTGAGGGCTGATCAACTTCACCTACTCACAGTGTGAGGCCAGAGGGTGTGGCACTGCCAGGCCTGTGCTACCAAGGGTTGCCCTGTCCACCCGGGAGTGCCCAGGGTCTTCCAGGGCCACAGTGGGTAGTGCTCAGGTGATCGTGGGGTGCTGGGGACCCCACCTGGGAGGGTGCCTGCAGGCACCTTCTGTCCTAGCCCCCTCCCCTCGTGGCCCAGGGTCCTGTGCTGGCTGTCCCTACTGCACTGTGCCTGGGAAGAAGCAGAGGAAAGGCACATGATGGATTAGCACTGTCGCCACATACAAGCCTGAGAATTTGTCCCAGTGACAAGATAAAGAACAGACAAAGGACTCTATCAGGGTCAGCAGCAGCGGACCTCAGGCCGTGCATGGCCGTGAGTCGGAAGAGTTTGAAGCCGGCGGGCTGGCTTGCCCCAGACCCGTCCTGTGAGTGCTCCAGAGGCTGGCAGCTCCTGATCTGTTCAGATAACCGTCATATGTCTGGTCTCTCCTGGATCATTCCCCTCAGTGACGGCGCTGGAGGGCTCGTTCATCACAAGGAGGTGTCAGCGCTTGCCCCCAGGGCCGGTGCGAGCTGCGTGAGCTGGCCCTGAGGGTGGAGGGCCAGCCCCTCTGTCTAGCATCCGGGGGAGCATCCCAGGGCGCGTGCTGCCCGACTCACAGGTGCCAAGGCAGAGTCCCTGTCCCACCGCAGGCGTAGCTGCCAGCAGGAACCCACGGTCACAAGCAGTGATGCCCCATTCTTGCGCCTTCATCTCATGCGGGCCCAGTCCCCAGAGGTGAAGCTAAGGGCCGAGGCGCTCATCGCCGTCACGTGAATGACACCGTTCGGGTATGGTATACAAACCAGGAAGAGCAGCTAGATTGCTAAGTAAATACTGTCCTAGGAACACTGATTCATCATCGTCTAGACCAGAAAAAAATAACTATCTTGCTACTTCTTATCTCTTTCCCTTCCCTGCACTAGAGGGTTAAAAACACGGTCACTCTGAGCTCAGTAATATGTGTCTTTTTTGTTTCCAGGCACCCTTGCCAGTGCTCGGAGCTTGCTTCTGTCTCTGCTCAGGGGTCACTTTCGACAGAGCTCAGGGGAATGCAGTGCCCCTGTGCAGACCCAGGGCAGCCTCGGGCAAGGCTCTCTCCAGCCCCCAACCATATTTGTCCTTATAAAGAAATGCTTCCTGGGCCAGTGAGTTTATGATGTCTTAACGCACTTGCTTTGCACACGTCCAATCTCACTTTATTCCTTGCTACTACATGCGACTCCCTGAGCACAGGGCCAGGGGCAGCCCCTGAGAACCTCCAGCTGGGACCCCCTCTGACCCAACAAGATGGAATGAAAACGTGAAAGGCTTTAATAAAAATGTTTTTGCTCTTGAGTGCCACAAAATACTTTCAACACATATTATTTCCTTTTCCCCTCATAAAAAGAGAGGTAAAGAGAGAACAGAGAATAAAGAGAGGAACAGGGGAACAGAGGAGGGGGGAGGAGAGGGGAGAGGAGGAAAGGAGAGGAGATGGGAGGAGAGGAAGGAGAGGGGAGGAGAGGAGAAGAGCCAGAAGGAAGAGCAGTAGAGAAGCAGGGGCCCCGTCACGTGGCTGTCGTGGCTCCATTCACCGGATCGTGTTCCTTTCCTGCTGGGCAGCCTGCCCCGGCTCATTGTAAGTTTCTATTTTTTTCCCCCAAATTGCAGCTTTGATTCCAGCCCCTTCAGGGAACGGGCTTGCACGCCCTGTTCACAGAGTGACTGCCCCTGGCATCGTTAGGGAGTGTCTCTGCAGCCTCAAACGTGTCCGTGTCCCTGGGCTCTGCCTGGTCTGAGGAGAAAGAGCCTCCAGACACCCACGTTCCAGGGGTCTTCGACTTCCGTCGCCACGTGTCACTGCGTGCTCCCAAATGTCGACTCTGCTGCCACGACATCCTGAAAGGGCCTTCAGGTGTCCTCTCGCTGGCTTTCTTGGGAATGCGGCTCCTGCGATTTTCTTTTCTTTTCGAGGAAACTTTACAAACATGGCATTTAATAGCAAGTGATGTCACCTGACAAGGCAGTGAGCGGAAAGAAAAGGAAACTGAAAAGATAAACTTTGAAATGTCTTGTTTGACTCCACTGGGGGCTGTACCTCGACCTCTGAGTGGGATACGGCCATTCAGGGGCCACAGACTGATGTACCAGACGCTCAAATGAAGAATGATCAGTTTATTTGTCAACACACACGTATGAATAATAAAGGTCACCATTTTTGCATTGGGAGATGTAGAATGATGAAATACGTTGAGCAAAATGAACTTTTACCTACGACTACTTTGTTGATCATTTCTCTGTTGGGCAAAGAGCAGTCCAAAATGCGTTATGCAGCAAAGGAAATTTCTAGTGACCAGGCTAGGATTCTGTCTACAGAGCACAGTTTGTGGCCTTTTTCTTTGCCTTCTTCAGGAAAAATACTATAGTCAACTGAGTTGTTCCTGAATACTGTGCCAAGAGAATCCATGGTTTTACCAAGTGCCAAACCATGGTGCCAATCCTTTACCACTAATAAATCCAGGACTGGAGTTCTTCCAATCAGGGTTTTTCCGTTAGGGGTCACATGGTCCTCAGGGTATTCCAAGGGAGCCTCAGGGGAAAATGAAATAAATGGGGCTGTGGCATGAGACTAGGATAGAGGGGCCACAGGAAAGAAGCACCATTGGAAAAAGGTTGAGAAACGTCGGCTGTGATTCACCATCCAATGCGGGCCCACCTGAAGCTGACATTGGGGAACCCCCTGCTGAACACAGGCCAGTGCCGGGGGAGCAGGTGAGAGGGAGAGAGGGAGAGATGGAGGCTCTCACGGGTTGTCCAAGTGCACACGGAGTCAGACTGACCACAGGCCCGGAGAGAATGGGTCTGGGCACCCGTGAGGAGCTGGGGTGAGGGAGGGTCCCAGGGGACAAGCAGCTTTTCCCCTCGGGAGTGTCAAAGAATTGAAGGATCGGATCTATTCAGAATTATGTGATGGCTATTGGATTTATGCAGTGTAAGAGCTGTGGTGACTGGATTAATGTGCTCCAGTGACTGTCTTCTGGGAAGAAAGGACGATTGGCCTGTGGCGTACCTGGACAGATGCTCTCCTCTTCTTCAGACGTGTGGTGATTCCTCTTCATTAGCATCTCCCATCTGTCCTCTCCTCATCTATCTCTGCGCGTCCCCCACCTCCACTCCTACCCCTGCACACCATTCCAACCCCACATAAAGGGAAGCTGGAACGCTTCCCTTTGGCCTCCCTTGCCTGTGATTTATTCTTACACACTCTGGCTAGGTTAACTTTTTATTCTTTTTTGGCAAGGACACCTGTGACGCTTGTCAAAAACCAGCTCGAACACCTTCAGTAGCTCCGTTTTCTTGTTATGGACAGAGAGTTCATTCACACTTCAGCTCTGCATTCACCCCCCTTTATGAACTTACCCCAATAGCCCATTTGACATTTCACCCTCTCTTCCACTCGTGGAACAAGTTTGAGTTCATAAACTCCCCCACGGGGATTGGCAATCCTTCTGTGTACTGTCAGCTTCCAATATACATCAACCTTATTTGGAAACAGGAAAATATCTATTGTCCAATGTATGGCTTTCACCTCAGATTTCCTCCAGCTTCACCCCAGGATGTGGCAACAGGGCTGCCTACCCCACCTTCATTAGTCATCACCCCCAGAAAGGAAAGAAACGCTTCCCTCCCCCTCCACAAAATTTAAAGCATTTTAAAGGATCAACCATAGTGTTCCCTTGTATTTTAGAATGATCAGCACTTGCCAGATTTCGTCTCTTCATGGATGCATGTGTTCTGCCTGAGACCCATCTCTAACTTATCCTGTATTCCTTCTTCAATCTGCTACATACACTTGGCACTGACAGAATGTTTGTTGAATGTAATCATTTCCACCGTGCTTTTCCATATTCTGATTTGGAAGGTTCAGAAATGCATGTTTGTGCCTGTTTCATCTTCTAGAAGTTCTGTTCTTTCAGATTCTGACCTGAAACAGAAGTAGAGATGATGACATTATAGAATATTTATACACTGGTGTTCTCTTATCACAGTCCCCAAACTGTTCCTTAAACGGCTGAGCTGCCTTAATGGATTACTTTCCTTTTGAGGATCATTTAAATATAATCATCCTCCCCTCAGATTATCTCAATCACAGAGAGCTTTAGCAGACCTACTTTCGAATCAGTGGAGAAAGCTCTCCAAGTGCCAACTGCCAACATTTGTGACTGCAGATGATGTAATAGAGTTAGAGCAGTTATAAACTATTGTTGATCTTTCCTCTAATGAAATCTAAGTTAAATAAGAGAATATAGAAAGTTTCACACATTATCTCCTGAGGTTATAAAGGACTTTCCAAAAGTAACATATCTGTTTTTTCAACCAAATTAGGAACTAACCTTAACACACAACCAAGGAATTAAGCAATTGGAAGAACCAAAGAGATCCTCTGTAATTACTGAGTCTGATCACAAAAAAAGTAACTGTATGTAATGCACAAAATCCATGATTCACATTTACTCACCTCCTCACAGGAAATGCTGAGTCAGAACAGGCCTTGGCCACGAGTTCTGATCTTAGATATAAATGCACAGCATTGAGCATGGTCATTCCCTGACGTGCAGCAGCTGCTCTCAGAAAGGAAAAGGGGTTCTAGAAGAGAAATAAGAAAGTTGGTGGAATCTTTCTATGTCTGTCTTTCTCTTTCTGACTCATTTCACTTAGCATGATACTTTCCGTGTTGATCCACTTATAGCAAAGTTCATGACTTCATCTTTTCTCACAGTTGCATAGTAACAAATTGGAATGCCCTGCCACAGAGGTGGGGTGAGGTGGGGGGCACGGGATTGGAGGGTGTGAGGGATACTGGGTTCATTGGTGTTGGAGAATGGACACTGGTGGAGGGATGGGTTCTCGAACATTGTATGAGGGAAACACAAGCATGAAGTTGGGTAAATTTGTAACTGTACCCTCATGGTGACTCACTTATTAAAAAATAAAGAAAAAAATTTTAAAAAGAATAAAAAAAAGAAAGTCGGTGGAGGGTCTAGGGTACTATGGTGGTAGGAGGTATAGTATCTATGCAAATTATAACAGTAAGTGTACATTATAGTAACTGTGTTATCTAAACTAATCAATAATAGTAACCATGCTATCTAAACTAGCTATAGAGACATGCATGCTAAAACAAAAAGGAGAGAGAAAGAAAGACAGGAAGGAAGGAAGGAAGGAAGGAAGGAAGGAAGGAAGGAAGGAAGGAAGGAAGGAAGGAAGGAAGGAAGGGAGGGAGGGAGGGAGGGAGGGAGGGAGGGAGGGAGGGAAGGAGGGAAAGAAGGAAGGAAGGAAGGAAGGAAGGAAGGAAGGAAGGAAGGAAGGAAGGAAGGAAGGAAGGAAGGAAGGAAGGAAGGAAGGAAGGAAGGAAGGAAGGAAGGAAGGAAGGAAGGAAGGAAGGAAGGAAGGAAGGAAGGAAGGAAGGAAGGAAGGAGGCCAGCTAGCCTCTTACTCTCTTTCCAAACCAGGAAATCCAGTGAGCTCCTTCACAGTGACTGAGATTACTGAGGACTGTGTGAACAGTTTTTCACTGCTCACTAGCAACCAATACAAAAGCGAAGGTGGAGAAACCTACGTATAATCCTGGTCCTGATGCCAGTAAGAAATTGGCTTTACTTTTCTTTAAACAACACAAACAGCTGATTCTCTACTTCACAGTTACTGATTGGGTGACTTTAGTGAGTCAGTAAAACTCTTGAAATCTTAAATGTATCAAGTGTAAAATGAGAAAAAAATAGCAATGATAATAATGGAAGGGATAATATTTATGAAAGTGCTTTTCAAACTGTACAACAAACTCCACAAGCATTAACTAGGCATTAATATGAAATTCAAGTCAGTTCTTATATTAATTCTCTATAATAATTCATAAAATAAAATAAGAGGTTATTGTATGTTAATTTTACCAGATTGAGAGTACTTAAAATAAAAAGAAGGTATCCTTTTCCTAACTTAATGAGACAAAGGAAAACATAAAAACAAATATATTGATCAGAACAAATTCAAATGAATAAATTAGTCTAATAAATTGTAAGGACTATTAGACTACAAAATAAAAAAAAATCAAATAATATGTTTCTTTGAAAGATAAAATGTTGGAAAAAATAAGAAAAGATGGATCTGAAGGTTTAACTAAGAAAAAATAATCTAAAAAAGATGAAATATTTTTGTAATAAAAGTTATGATTTGTAAATAATATCCTGTCTAAAATGTTTACCTGCAAAATTAAAGCATTCCCAGAATATTATGGATCAAAAATGTAACTAAAGATAAGAGTGAAGAATCTGGAAGGGTGTACATATTCCCAAACATTTATGATGAATCAAAAAATGATTTTTCCAGATCCAATTTTAACATTCTACAATGTGTATTCAAGATAACAGTGATACTCAAAATCTGAATATTTATCATTTATTATATATTTATATATAGCACTGTCATCTCATTGTTCATTAATTTGCTTGAGTGGGCACCAGTTACATCTCCATTGTGATACTTGTTGTTACTGTTTTGGGCATATTGAATATGCCATGGGTAGCATGCCAGGCTCTGTTGTGTGGGCGGGATACTCTCAGTAGCTTGCCAGGCTCTCAAAGAGGGGCGGAAGAATTGAACCCTGGCCGGGTGTGTGCAAGGCAAATGCCCTACTTGCTGTGCTATTGCTACAGTCCTTACTACATATATTACATTAAATATGATCAGTATATTAAAATATATAATGCAAAAATATAAGTATGTATATAGTATGTTTTTAAATGGTTCTATGTATTTACAACAGTAATTTTTATTAAACTTGCTGTGAATATAAGTTTGGGGAGAAAGATATGCTCAGTCATCATCTGCAGACTCATGGTTGCCTCTGTAATGATCCAGACGTATCACCCTCACTGACAGAACTCAAGAATGATTACCTCAAAGTTGTGGTTACAAATTAAGATACATAGGTAAGTAGTTTTCCTAAATTTTAACAATGAACAAGAGGGGGCAAAAACAGCATTCACTACTAGTCTTTAAAAATTAAAAATAAGGACCCTCTGCTCCTAAAGACTATGATCCGAGAGGTCTTCTGACCCATTTTGGCACCCAGAGCGGCTTCTTACAGGAATGCATCTAGACTGTGAGCTGTGCTATAACTCCGTGCTGCCCGGGGAGGGACTTTCCCTCTCTACCCTTTTTTTCTGCTCAGAAGATGGCGGCGGCAGCAACACCTACATGGCGAGAGCCACCTCTTAAGACTCCCAGCCCAGAGGTATGAGTTTGCAGTGACGTGGCTCATAGGTGATCATGGGATGAGGGGTGGCGTCACTGGCACACTCTCGGCCCAGATAAGATCTGGAGCTGCCACGCGTGAAACGGACCCTCTGCTCCTAAAGACTATGATCCGAGAGGTCTTCTAACCCATTTTGGCACCCAGAGCGGCTTCCTACAGAAATGCATCTATACTGTGAACTGAGCTAAAATATCAGAAATCCAGAACCTCATGGAGTCTTCATTCTCAGCAATGAAAAGAAATTATTAAATGATGCCTTTTCAGCAGGCCTGATTGTTGGGGGAAAATTCCAAACAACAATAGTGAGTTCTCTATTGAAATATTGAATGTTTCAAAGTATAGAGAGAATAAAGTGAAGATCATTAGCTACTTAGGTGGGGTAGGTGGGAGGGGGGTATATTGGGGTTCTTGGTGGTGGAGCATGTGCATTGGTGAAGGGATGGGAGTTTAATCATTATATGACTGAGACTTAAACCTGAAAGCTTTGTATTTTTTTCACAGTGATTCAATAAAATATGAAATTTTAAAAAATTAAAAACAAATTGGTATAAATACAATGAACACGAAATTTTGTAGATAACTACAAAACTGATAGAAAAAATTAAAAATAAACCGAATAAGAGGAAAGGTATCCCATGTTCATGGACCCAGAAGACTGAATATTTTGAGGATTTGGTGATTTACGAATCCCAAACATCCCCAATTAATGTTCAGCACACTATTTTGTGGACATTGACAAACTCATTCTAAATTCTAAGCAGAGATATTAAAAGCCAGGAGATCTGGTACAGAACTTAAGAAAGAAAAAATGAGTACTAACACGATCCGGCTTAAAAAAGTATTATAAAGCTGCATTAATCAAATCAGTGTTATTTTGGTAAAAGAATATTGAAGTAATTGATACAATAGAATTTAGGCTCAAAAGTTGATCCTCATAAACACAAATAAGTGATTTAACTAAATTAAAATAAACAGTAAAATAGTACAAAGTAAGCCTTAAAAATACTTCTGGAAATAACAGAAATACTTCCAGGAAATGCAGAAATATAGTAGGGAAATGGCAACAGAAACTTGTATATAGCAATTACAGTTTAGACACAGAACCAAATGTATTAGCCATGAAAGAAATAATTCATAAAATTGTTTAAAAACGTAGAACTGCCAAGGACAATGTGAAGAGGATAAGACAAACTAAGCGAAAGTATTTGCAAAAGATGCAACTCATGAAGGATGTTACTCAAAATACACAAAGAACAAATAAAAGGCAGTATGAAGAAAGCTAATAGCTTTAATTTTTTTTAATGGGTCTCATGCCCATTGCTTCAGAGGAGATATAAATAATTTCAGATGTAAGCATGTGGAAAGATGCTTCACATCACATGCTCCACACCAGGGAACTGGGAAATAATACAATAATGATGTATCATTTGCTGGACCCTGACAGTGCCGAGGTACGCTGTGGAGTTGGAAACTTGTTCTCTGGGACAGGAATACAACACAGCACAGCCACAGGGGAAGGCTTTCTCCTCCCTGACTCCGCGTGCATCCAGCCCATTGTGTACATCTCTGTGATCACCACGCTCCTTGGTGTTTACCAAAAGAAATGGAAAAATGATGATCACAAAAATCCCTGCCTGCAGATGTTGATAATAGACTTATTTGTAATTTTCAATTTTGGAAGCCATGAAGTCCCTTCTGTTGGTTGGTGGATAAACTGTGATAAAATAAAAATTATCCAGTATTGAAAATAAATGGGCCACCAGGCCATGAAAAAACATGAAAGTTTAGTGTACGTTACCATCTAAAAGTAGCCCATCAGAAGCCCGACTGGCTGCGTGCTTCCATATGCCATTCTGGAAAAGGCGGAACTACAAAGAGAGTCAAAAGATCAGTGGAATCCAGGGCTGCGGGGGAGAGAGGGAGGCCGGTGAAAAGGCAACGCATGGAGGCTTGTTAAGGCAGTGGAAAATACTCCGCATGGTACCGCAGTAATGGACAGATTTCCTCAAACATTTGTCCGAGCTCTTCCTTAGAATGCATGACACTGAAAGTGAGTCAGGCTGTAAACTGCAGCTTCCGGTGATGTTGCGATGCCAGTGTGGGTCCACTAATTGCAGCTGACACACCACTCTGGTGGGGATGGTGCTGAGATTGAAGAGCCGGCGTACACACAGAAATAGCAGATAAAAACAACACAGGATTTTCTTCTCAAGTTTCTAGTAAACCTTAACATAGTCTGAAAATGTAATATATCCAGGGTTGCTATTTGACATAATTCAGCACCTATCATGATGAAAACAAAGCAAATCGAACATCTCAGGACATTGGGAATGGGAAGGAACTTTTCAACCTGACCAAAATAATTCTGCAAAAAATTTACATGACACACATGATGCTTGTTGGTGGAAAGTTTGTTTTCCCAGAATAAGCAATGAGACAAAGATATTCATTTTGATCACTTCAGTTCACCCTCAAGTCAGAGAGGCTAGTCAGTTCAAGAAAACACAAAAAATAAAGGGCTCACAGAAGTAAAATTGTCTTTATTTGTAGGCACCATGACTGTGTATGCTGAACATCCTAAGATATCGGAAATGAATCTGCTTAAAAAAAGAAAGATGTACAATATAAATAAATTTGGGAAGGGTAAAGAATACTTGTGAATACATAAAATTTTGTAGTATCTAGTATTTTTGCAACATTCTGAAAAAGAAATACGTTACATTTTATATCCACCGATATACATACATACTGATACATACTGTCA
Source organism: Sorex araneus (assembly GCF_027595985.1). Classification (NCBI taxonomy): domain Eukaryota; kingdom Metazoa; phylum Chordata; class Mammalia; order Eulipotyphla; family Soricidae; genus Sorex; species Sorex araneus. The sequence continues at coordinate 188,753,839 of NC_073305.1, forward strand.
CTGTATCACTGTCATCCCGTTGTTCATTGATTTGCTTGAGCGGATGCCAGTAAAGTCTCCATTTGTCCCTGTTGCATGCTACTGTAACCCGATGGCATACTGGGGGCTCTCTCAGGATTAGGGGAGTGAGGACCGTAGTTACACCACAGATAGTACACCACAGACAGCTTGCCAGGCTCTGCCTTGTAGGCGGGATACTCTCGGTAGCTTGCCAGACTCTCCGAGAGAGACGGAAGCTTCTGGGGCAGCCTCTAATTGCCTTTCAGGTGTTCCCAGCCTACCAAATGTAAGATTTCCCTCTAATTTAAAGACACATGTGCACCTCCTTCTTCCTTCCCCTAAAATTCACAGACATAACTAGAAAACTTACACTATGTCTGGATTTTTTTTTTACAATTTAGAATTTAAATGAAATCATAAATGAGACATAGTCCTTCACAAAAATTAAAAGCTTTTGTTTTTCTTCAACAGACTGTAGTACTGTAGCATTGTCCTCCCATTGTTCATCGATTTGCTCGAGTGGGCACCATTGTGAGACTATTGTTACTGTTTTTGGCACATCAAATATGCCACGGGTAGCTTGCCAGGCTCTGCTGTGCAGGCGGGATACTCTCGGTAGCTTGCTGGGCTCTCCAAGAGGGATGGAGGAATCAAACCTGGGTCAGCTGTGTGCAAGGCAAATGCCCTACCCGCTATGCTATCGCATCACTGTTAAGGAAGTGAAAACTCAGGGTACAGCAAAGAGAAAGGACTCGTGGTATGTCTGTCTCTCAACGGTCAGGCATAGGTAACTAGCGTGGCTCCACAGCAAGACCAACACAGCAAGGTGAGAGAAGGAATTTGACATGGATTCAAGGACAAGGAAACACAGATCAGACATTTCCTGGCCCCAGTATGAAGGGATAAAGTGCAAAGGACATGAGAGAAGCTTTAGCCTGATGGAAAGTTTCTGAGTCTTGATTGCAGTGGGCATTACATACACATGCTCTTTACTCAAAAAAACATAGAATTGGAAACTTCTGAAGGATACTGTGTGTTTCACTGTATGTAAATTTACATAAATAAAACATTTAAAAATAAAAAATACATCGATATTATATATTCTCCATCAAGTCTGCTTAAGTTTTTTCAGGTTAATTATCTGTTGGCTATGGTTATGTAGGAACTATGATTCATTTTATTATTCCTTGTTGAAACTGCCTAAATTTTAGAGGTTAAGCCAGTGATAGTGCCTCCTTGTGAGACTTTTGATCATATCATTCTATTCAGAATTTTTGACTCTGCATTTAATATTTAATTTGCATTTAATAGTTAACTTAATTTGGTTTTATTTTCTGTTTTGTTTTCCAAGAACTGCATTATGTCCACCCATTCTCCAATTTATATGCTTAATTTCTACACTTATTCATTCAAAAGGTTCTTCTAGTTGGAGACAGCTTTTTTTTTAAAATTTACTTTTTTTTATTGAATCACCATGTGGAAAGTTACAAAGCTTTCAGGTTTAAGTCTCAGTTATACAATACTCGAACACCCATCCCTTCACCAGTGCACATATTCCACCACCAAGAATCACAGTATACCTCCCCCCCCACCTCCCCAGGCCCCCACCCCGCCTGAGACAGGTTCTTTAAGAAAAATGAGTTTACAAGAACGGGACCTAGTCCGATATGGCTGGGTCCTAATGGAAAGAAGCCATTTGAACCCAGACTCAGAGAGCGCAGCTGACGTAAAGCTGTGCGTAGATCAGATAAAACCCTCAGCAGGACCCAGCCTTGTTAGCGTCTGGCTCTTGGACTTCCGGTCTCTAGAATTGTGAGCCAGCCAGCAATGTTTAAGCCAGCCGATTTGCAAACTTGTTACAGCAGACTTAACAAATGAATTCATCCTATTCTTATTTTTAGACATAGTAAAAATAGAAACAGCCTCCATTAAATAGGCAGAACTTTATTGTATTTTCCTGTTAATTAGAGTCTTCCATTTATTCCCCAAATGCCTTGACAGTGAAGGAATGCATGCTAAGAAGCACATACATTTCTCAATTTTGCAAATCAGTGAGCCCAACTTTATCTTTCATGACTATTTTCGGTACCACTGTTCATGTCAAGTTATGACAGCAATTTGAAATGTGTCTCTAAGAATATCCTAGCCCTTTGTATGAAGATATCTGCAACATCCCTGTTCTACATTCTCCAGTTTCTATGTATGGTCTCACAGTTGGCATTCCTGAATCAACAGCAGAAATTGCTCAATGACCCCGGGACCATAAAGAAACCATTCTTCCCAGATGGAGGAGATGGATCTAACACAAACCAAGGGAAGCGAGGAACACGTCCAGGAAGATTCCGCCAAACTGGAGTACAAACTTGCTTCATGACCTTTCCCAGTCTGGCAAGCTATTAGTGTCTGTTGGAAAATAAGTCATCCAAAAATTTAGTGAGTTGAACAAATAAGCATCCATTTAGTTAAAAGTCCTGGGTGGGACTCAGGTGGGTGGCTGATGAAGGTGGAGCTCCTCTCCTTCATGCATTTAAGACCCATAGCTCCATGGGACAGATTACTCCTGACGGTCTACGAGACACTCTGCCTGACCCGCCCACTGGCCAGACTAACTGGGATTCCGGGGGGAAAAGTGACATGAGTGAAAAGAGACAGCATTTCTGATGGGACTGGGCTGGGAGAGTGACCCATCCTAGTTACATCTCCAGGGGTATGAACGCAGAAATTTCAGGGACTCTGTCCCTTTTTGCAATATACTACAGAGAAAATAAAATATTCATTATCTGCACTGAATGCATTGTTTATTTTTATTCAAAAGAGTGAATAAGATTTCTTTTTTTCTAAAGAGAGAAAATGATTGTTCACATTCCACAAAGAATCACAGTGTTCCTTTGGGACAATCACTTAACTCGAAACCTGGCTTTATGAGGAAATGTAATTATTCTTGTGCTTCTCATTTCTTGACTTACTACTAACTGCAGATGATGTGGATTCATGCTATGCATTGGGGGCTGAGCTACATTTCTTACATTTGATCATTCATAATGGTCACTCTCTCATGAACATCACATACCTGATTTTCAATGAAGCTCATGTGCAATTTGCAAAATGTCATCATGCATGAGATTTCATCATAAACATGGAGAGTTTCCAGCCTGGGGGGCTGGGGTGTGTTCTATAGGTCCAACTCTAGCACAACCTTCTCACTACCAGGGAATTCCTCATATTGCATCATTGCTATACAGGTGACAATGCCACAGACACACATTTAGGACAACTATCAACTGAGCTGCAAGACAGAACTGACTCTAAATTGTCAGTTTCCCCTGGATGAGGCATCAGAATCCCATTCCACAAACACCCCCTTCCTTTCCTGTGTTTGATATTGTTTGATATTATAATTGATATTGTTGGCTTTTACCACATCGAGTTGAGCTAGACAGTCAATGGTTTAATTTTTCTCTCCTCCCTTAGTTCATGGAAGAATACGATACACAGAAAGCAGTGAGGATAATAAGACCTTAGCTACTTTGTATCGATTAACAATTCAATCTTCTTTCTGAGGCATATCACTGTGGTTAGACAGGTAGTGCAGCAGGAATAACTACCAGGAGACACAGAGATTGAACTTCTAAAAGGTGATTTCGTTTTATACATGAAGATGTTATATTGAAGCCTCTTAGTGAAGGTTGCTACCCTCGATGTGGCACCCAGTCTGCAGCTTTTGACAGTGGTAATTCAGAGAGCTGGAGGTCATGGGACCCACTTAAAAAAAGTGAAAAAAAAAAAAAGATGAGAGAGAGACAAGTAGTCTTCACTACACCTAAGCAACTGGGGGGATTCAATTTCCTGTATGACCAACACCTACTGACAAAATTCAGTCTGCAGCTCTGTGCGAAGAGGAAGTCCAGTGTGAGTGGACACACCCGCCATACTGTCACTGCCCCCTTGAGCCCAGGCAGTCCTACTCAGGCAATTGGGCTACTGTGTTTTCGATTTCCATGGAAACAAACAGCGTAGCACGTTAGGTTTGAGTAACCTTCGAGAGTGCTTAAGAGCTTCAAGTATCAACTTTTTATGCTTATAGTCATCCTACAGAGCAGAGTCAGCACTAGAAGCTCTCATCTGAGCAATAGAAAAGCTAAGAGGAGGTGAGTTAAATCATTTTATGCTGTCCTTGCATGAACAGATGGCAGGATAATAGAGAGGCTGCAGCCCAGGAAGTAGAGTACAGTTTTGAGGCATTGATTGTGGGATTTGCCACTTATCTGCAATATGACATATTTCACTCCCTCTGTACCTTAGTTTCTTCACCTAAAAAATATAAAAATTCATTTAAAAAGAGTAGAAATGACATCTGCACCTGTATGTTCATGGCAACACTCTTCACAGTTGCCAGAATTTGGAAACAACCTGAATGCCTGAGAACAGACAACTGGTTAAAGAAACTTTGGTACTACATAGTGGAATACTATGCAGATGTTTAGAATACTATGCAGATGTTAGGAAGGATGAAATCATGAAATTTGCTTATAAGTGGATGGACATGGAGAGTATCATGCTAAGTGAGTCAGAAAGAGAGGGACAGACATAGACTCCTGCATTCACTTATAGAATATAAACTAGCATAATATGAGACTAACACCCAAGGACAGTAGAGACAGAGCCAGGAAGATTGCTCCACAGTTGGAAGCCTGCCTCATGAGCTGGGGGAGAAGGCAGCTGCGATAGAGAAGGGATCACTAAGTCAATGGTGGTTGGAGGGATCGTTCGGGATGGGAAATGTGTGCTGAGAGTAGAGAAAGGACTAAACATGATGGCCTCTCAGTATCTGTATTGCAAACCATAATGCCCAAGAGTAGAGAGAGAGTACGGGAGAAATTGTCTTCCATAGAGGCAAGCTCCCTGTGGTGTATTCATACGCCAAAAACAGTAACTGATGGGTTTCATTCCCCTGACCCTGAAGAGCCTCTAATGCAGCACCATTGGGAAGAATGAGTAAAGAGAGGCTGCTAAAATCTCAGGGATAGGACAAATGGAGACATTACTGGGCCCTCTCAAGCAAATTGACAATCAACGGGATGACAGTGATACAGTGATACAGTGAGAGGCAGGGGGAGGGCTGGGATGGGGGGGATACTGGAGACATTGGTGTTGGAAAATGTATACTGTTGGAAGGATGGGTGTTCGATCATTGTATGACTGAAACTCAAACATGAGAGCTTTGTAACTGTATCTCAAGGTGATTCAAGGACAAAAGAAATAAAAATAAATAAATAAATAATTCGAAATTGTGATTAGAACAATAGCACAGCAAATAAGGTGCTTCCCTTGCATGTGGCCAACCTAGATTTGGTCCCTGGCACCATCTCCCCGCCCCCCTCCCCCAAATAAATCACTGTATCACTGTTATCCCATTGTTCATCGACTTACTCTAGCAGGCGCCAGTAATGTCTCCATTCGTCCCAGCCCTGAGATTTGAGCAGCCTCTTCTTATTCGTTCTTCCCAACAATTGGAGGCTCTTCTCAGGGTCAGGGAAATGAGACCTGTTATTGTTACTGTATTTGGCATACCGAATACGCCACAGGGAGCTTGCCCGGCCCTTCCGTGTGACATCATATGCTCTTCATAATCAGCAATAGAAAACAAATTGTCTAATGTTGCCTTTTCGGCGACATTCCCCAAATATTATCCCCAAATAAATAAATATAACTTGGCAGATGATTTAAATTGTAAAAAAAATATGGAAACTCCTCAAAAACACTAAGAATTGAGCTTCTGTATAATCCAGAAATTCCACTTCTCAACATCTACCCTAGGGGTCCAAGCATACCATGTTGTAAAGACCCTTGCACTCTTGTGTTCATTGTAGCACTATTCATAGCGGTTCCTCTAGAGAGGCAACCAGGGCCCAAGAGCAGGCAACTGGATAAAGAAACTATGTGACATGTACACACTGGAATACTATTCTGTTAGAAGAAAAAAGTGAAATCATACAATTTACTGCTATGTATATGTTTGTGAAGAGTGTTATTACACTGTCGATAGAAGAGGGAAAGGTACGGAATGATCTCTTGTAGGTATGTGAGAAAAATAATGCGAGAGTTACAAATAGTCAAATACAACAGGACCTGGTGGGCAGAATGAGTTTGCCCAGAGCAAAGGGTGGGTGACAGACGGGGGGTCCCTGAGATGAAGCTGGAAGCAGGCACATACTTTACAGATGGGGCATTGCAATGTTGTGTTTATAAAAGGCTATTAATAACGTCAAATAAATTTTTTAATATTCAAAATTATGGGAGACACAACAAACAGAAGGCACTCATAGATATTAAATAACTAATTATCAATATTCTAAGCATTCACAGATTTCACGTGAAGCAAATGCATGCCTTGCTTTATGTTAAAATAATCATAGCCAGGGGATCCAGGGAGATAGATCAAATTGCTGAAATTTATACTATAAATGTGAAAGCTCCTAGTTTAATCCCAAGCATCTCTGGGAGTGACCCTAGAACACTGGCCCTGGCATAGCTCCTGAGCACCACTGGATGTGACCACAGACAAACAAACAAAAATGTTCAGGTGCTGGAGTTCAGGTTCAGTGGATACAGCGTTTGATTTGCATGAGGCCAACACAGATTTATCCTCGGCAGCAGCTCATAAGGTGAATAAGCCATGAGCACTGCCGGGTGTGGCCCCAGAAACTAAAACCCAAATCTAAATCAAAAGTAATTTTTTTTTCTTCACAGCTAGGGACAGAAAATGAATCCCTTTTAAATTGAACTGTTACTGTCTCAACTCTGCCAAGAAAATATATTGGTTAGTGGCTTCCAGAGCCCTTTGATCCCTCTGGCCTTCAGCAGCGTCATGGTGGGCACTTGCACCAACCTGAACTTGTAACTCGGACTCTCGTGAAGAGAGTATTCAGGGAAATATTTGGATGATTCAAGTCAAGAAAAAGAACCAAGAACCAGCTAAGGCCAGAAAGATAGACCAGTGAGCAGAGCACATAATGGACATGGATTCAATCTCAGTAAACCCTGAGCACTGCCAGTGTGGCTCAAAGAGAGAGGGGGGGGATGGAGAGGGAGAGAGAGAGAGAGAGAGAAAGGGAGAGGGAGAGGGAGAGGGAGAGGGAGAGAGGAAGAGGGAGAGTGGAAGAGAGGGAGAGAGGGAGAGAGGGAGAGAGGAAGAGAGGAAGAGAGGGAGAGAGAGAAACAGAAAATAAAAAAGGAGTAGTGACTTACTTTGATCAGGGTTGTTGAGAAGAAAAGGGGCCAAGCAATAGGACAGCGTGTCAGGAACTGTCCTTGCATGCTGCCAACCCAGGTTCCGTTCCCAGGTCCCCTGAGCCTGCCAGGAGTGATCCCTGAGTGTGGAGCCAGGGGGAAGCTCTGAGCACCCCTGTGCATGGCCCCAAACCCATAAATAAATAAATAAATAAATAATAAATGAATAAATAATACAATAAAAAATGAAGAAATAGAAGAAGAGTCAGGGGCATTGACTCTTAACCCTTCTCGTCAGACTTCTAAATTATGCTTTGATTTCCCTAGGACCAAATTGGTTGTATATATTTGACCCAACTTGATTGATATTCTCTTCAATGTTTCTTTGAGTGGTATTGGATCCCAGAAGTCTCTCTGTAGGCCCTGTACGTTCTTCGTAATGGCTGTCTTCAGTCTCAGCACTGGCAATACATAGGATGACAAATTTCAAACTTTATTTTTAGGTCTGTTCATATCACAGGAAGTCCCTGTTCCCTAAGTATAAACTTTTTGAAAACTCCAGATAATTGCTTCTTTTATCACAAAAAATAATATATAAAAAAATAGATATTTGAAAGTGATTGGAAGTGGTGATAAAAAATGTTCATAAGATAGACACGATTGGGGCTAGAGCAATAGCACAGCGAGTAAGGTGTTTACCTAGCACGCAGCCGACTCGGGTTCAATTCCCATCATCCCATATCGTCCCAAAAAGCCAAAAAAAAAAAAAGAAGAAGAAAAAAAGATAGGAATGATTTCAGAAGAAGTTCCTGATTTCATTATATTATTTTGTCACCATGTTTCCTGAATATGAATTTGGGGACCTTGTGCTAACGCCTCCAGGTTAGTCTGTGAGGACAGAGGAGCTCACTCACTGACAATGCTGGTGTCATTCCATTCTTATCCAAGAGAATTTCTCAGAACTCAACTTCCTGATAGCCCAGGGATAGCTTTAGATGTGCATATATCATCTCCCCTGTCTTGACTTCTTCAGAATTTAAATCCTTGTCTATTCATCCTTCAGAGCATGCGGGCATCTTTGAAATATAAAATGAGCCAATAAAGAGTTTTTCTCAGTTCTTTACTTGAATCATTGGTACCAGGCTGAGTCATACAGGGTTAGTCTCTAAAATGTTCGCTTTACTTATGCCCCACACTCCAGCTCCTAATTCAAAATCTCTTCTTTCTTACATGAATTGTGATGTGTCAGCCTAGCTTTCTGCTTCTGACGTCTATGCCCCTCAATCCATCAGACTTACCTGCCATCCATGTCTTCCTGAGATGCAGACAATAATCACTCTCTTGAAAACCTTCCATGATTTCTTGTTACCTGTGCAATAAAACCAAATCTCAGGATGACAGTCAAAGGTTCTTGGATCGGGTCCTACTTTATTTGTCCAACCTCATGTTCCATTTCTATCACATCATTTAACAGGTATTTATTGGCTATATAGTGTCTACTGTCCTACCTACCTGGGATAAGAGAGTGAACAAAATAGATAAGAATCCCTCTCCTCTGATGTTTATAGGGAGCATACTATGTCTATGTGCCATGTGTCTTGTATATAAATCTTGTCATATCACGGACATGCCCAGTAGTTTTGCATTTTCCAGGTTTCTTTCCCCCTGCAGCTACAGACTTGAGCTGCAGCAACAGAGCTTTGGGGAGCTGCAGGACCTAGACTATTATCTAACTGGCAACGTACAGGGAGAAGGTTCTCACCTTGCTCTCACGGGGATGGACAGGTCAAGGAAACCGCACTATACCAACTCTGCTTCTAGAATGCAGCTCCCCAGAATTTTATTCTCTGTCATCATGGTTGTTCCACATGTAGATTCATCATAAATTCATCGGTGCTTTTGTCACTACAAAGTTGCCTCCCCTCTTGCCCTCACATGCCAGCATTAGCTTGCCCTTTCTGTTTCATTCATCATCTATTATATTCTCTCTCTCTCCTCTCCTCCTCCTCCTTCTCTCTCTCTCTCTCTCTCTCTCTCTCTCTCTCTCTCTCTCTCTCTCTCTCTCTCTCTCTCTTCACCTTGCTCCCTTTTCTCCCCTCTACTTTTTCCAGCAGGCTGGAGCAACAGCACAGCAAAGGGCGTTTGCCTTGCATGCAGCCGACCAGGTTCGATTCCTCTGCCCCTCTCAGAATACCCATAAAGCTACCCAGAGGATCTCGCTCATGCGGCAGAGCCTGGCAAGCTCCCCGTGGCATATCCGATATGCCAAAAACAGTAACAAGTCTCTCAATGGAGGCATTACTGGTGCCCGCTCGAGCAAATTGGTGAGCAATGGGATTACAGTGATGCAGCGATACAGTGATTATTTTCCTGCACACTTTACCCTTTCCCTCATATAAACTAGGGTTGAATCTCCTTCAAAATCAAGCACCCCAAATTATCCAGGAAGAATCAGAACTCTTTCTGTTCTAGCGAGGAAGTCAGTCTGCTTATGGAGTATGTTTCTTTCTTTCTTTTTTTCACTCTGCTTCTTGAGACTGAATATTGTCCTTAAATATCACTGTGATACCTTAGTCTGAAGTCGTGACTGCATATTTCTTTCCAGATGAAACTTTTGCATTGGAATTCTGTGAAAAACTCTGTCTGTTGGAAAGCAAACCATACTGATGTCATTTAGTTATTGTTCCTTCCCTAGAAAATAAAGGAAATTTGAAGGCTATTAACTCATCTTTGCAAGTGGTTTTCAAATAACCTCTGATTTACATAGGCTTTGTGAGCATACAAAAATGTGTGTTGACTTTGAGCCTTTCTCCGGCTCTATCCTGCCCTTCTGAGCTGTTGCCTCGTCAGCTGTTTCCCACGGCTTTGTGGTAAGAAAACACAGACATCCGCTTGCAAGTTCCCACAGAGCCTGTGGTCCGTGGCCACCTCAGATCATCTGTAGCAGGATTTTCCTATGTTTTCTGGAGTGCTTTTAGGTTTCTTACAAGCCATTACACTGACTCCACAGTGATCCAAATTGCCTCTTAAAACAGCTGTAACAACCAAACCAAGAGCTATCATCTGATAATTTTGGCTACGGAGACATGTATTTCCATGAAAACGAATCAAGAAGCAGCACAACTGAGCTGCTGAAAGATATGTCTGGTACAGTATGCAAACTGATATCTTCTGATCTAGATCACAGTGACCAGTTGGTTTTTGCATGTTCCAAAAAACTTCTTTAAAATCTTCTCAAGGTAGTAATGCATTTTGTACATAACAATACCATGTTAAGTATGAAAGCAGAGATATTCATCTTCTCATAGATGTTCTCTTCCTTGTGTGACTTAGCAGTCTTCCTGTCAAAAATGCCAAATCAATTAAGATGGTTTGCTAATCAACAAGCAAGCTCTATGACTCTCAATCCTACTGTCCAGAAGATGAGGGATAGTACCTCAATTCTGTGTGAATATTCTAAACAATTGCAGGGGTAGTTGCAACTCTTTCTAATTATTTTGAAAATGTCACTGTTTCTTCCTTATTTCTTTATCAACTTACGTGGATCACAGAGTATGCTAACATGATTCTTTCACTCTTGTATTCAAATCGAAGTAATTTTGTGCAACATCCCTTTCTTTCCCACATTGACCTTGTCCTGAATTGAACTGTGTCCTCCACAAAACTACCTGTGGGGGTCCCAACCCCCAGAATCTCTGGCAGTGACCTTCCATGAAAATGGCATCTCTATCATTGTAATTGATCAACTGAAGGCACATTGCAATAAGTTGTGCTTTGATGAGTGGTGTCCTTATTAGAACAATCCACATCTGACAAAACAGAGACATAGGAGGTAGGTCATCTCAAGACAAAGGGTTTGGAGAGATCCATCTAATATACAATTCAATATACGCCTCAAGCTGCCGACAGACCTCCAGAAGCTAGGAAGAGGCGGGGAGATGTTCCCTCACAGATTTTCAGAATTAGCATAGTTCTTCCAACACCTTGATTTTGAATTTCTCATATTTAAGACCTTGTGAAAGTGAAGCCATGAAGTTTTAAGCCATCTAAGTTTGCAAGATTTGATTACAGAAATCCTAAGGAACTAATTTAAGTGCCCCAACCGGGATTCTGTCCAGTCCTGCCTTTGTTTTCCCAATCTAGTCTGTGCTTGGCACTGCCGATTCATAGAGATATTCCCCTCATATTCTCAGAATAAGAGTCAGTGCATTATTGTGAGTGAATAGCATGTGTATCATGCTTTCTGGTGGGTTTATTTAAGGTGGTTTCTAGTCAGCATATGTACATGGCCAAACCTTGTGCAGAAGTGTCGAGACCAACGTGAATTGCTCTAGCTCTTCACGTCCACCATTTAGAGATGAACTTCTTACATTTTTCCACTCACAACCTTATTTACCTGAGAAATACAACATGCATCAGCACTTCCAGAAACAGTTTAGATTCATTATTGGTTCATTCTGCATTAAGCTTTTGTTATCGTGTGTTCAAAACCCTGTGAAGTCAAAATTGTATGACTCCTCCATATTAGGTTATGTGACCCTCCAAAAGGTCATGACCCATTTTTTAGTAAGTGCTGACTTAGAGGTAATTGTGCTTCATTTGTTTATTGAAAACATTGCTTCAAAACACCACCAGGTGATTTTATTTATTTATTTATTTTTGCTTTTTGGGTCACACCTGGCGATGCTCAAGGGTTACTCCTGGCTCTGCACTCAGGAATTACCCCTGGCGGTGCTCAGGGGACGATATGGGATGCTGGGATTAGAACCTGGGTTGGCCTCATGCAAGGCAAATGCCCTACCCACTGTGCTATTGCTCCAGCCCCACCACCAGGTGATTCTTTGTTTACTGTTTTCTCTCACGTGTTACATTGGCTTCTTTTCTCCCTTTCTGAAATATTCTTCCATATATGCTCATAGCTCATTTCTTTACTTTTTCAAAGATGTTACTCAAGTAACTATTACTCATGTAACACATACTTAAGTCACAGAGTCCTCCTTTCTTGAAGTTTAGGCACTTTGGTTTCAACTTCAACTATTTTTCTTTTTTTTTACTTTTTTTCTCACAAAAAATGATCGTCCTGTGACATATAACTTCATTCTTATTTCTAGGATCTTTATCTTTTTTATTTTTGTGAATCTTTTTTCAATAGAATGCAAGTATCATGAAAGGAAAGGTTACTGGTTATCTTGCTAGCTTATATTTTCTAAATACTCCAAATAGTGTATAGCACATAGAAAACACTGAATCAGTAATTTGGTATAAATATATGGGGTCTGCCAGGCATGTCCTCTGTTGAACTGCCTTAGCTCTGGGCCTGCAACTCCAAGAGTGGACCCGTCAGTGAATCACTGCATGTTTGCTTTTCTCAACAACATTATCTCAAGTGATTCATGACATTAGAATCAAGGATGATTAAAAGTTTCAATCTGGTCCTGACAGATGTGAGCAGATGAGGCAGTTACACTATGCTGAGGATGAATGACCAAGGAGAGATGAGGCTTGCCAGGTGCTCTTCCCACCACTCCTAGGGAAGATCCCCTGGGCGAGATGAGCAGCCCCAGGCCCAGCCGGGTGTCAGACATGCCTCAGATATGCAGAGAAAATGTGCAGCATTGAAGAGCAGCAGTCACAGGCCCGAAACAGGGGCAGGCAGGGGACCACAGGAACGGAGACAGTGGAGAACAGGAGAGGTTCTGCCCATCTTGCAAATAAGTACTACAACTATTATAATTTCCATCCTAAAACAAATCTTCTCTCTCTTGTTTATCAGGATGATAAATTCCTTACTGATTATAGAGATTGATAGGTGAGTAGGTCAGTAGCAGGGAGAGAGATGGGTAGGTTGATAATAGGTGGATAGATACATAAATAATTGACAAATTATAGATGAATGACATGCATAAAATTTAAAGACTATAATATACCCACACGTTGGATACAACATATTGACATGATTGACCTTTCATATTTAAACTAAATTGAAGTTAGTAGACACTGTAAAGTTATGTTCAAAGGAAAAGCATTTTCTGAATTTAATGGAGAAATCAGCTAAGTAAGTATACAAATTATTATATCACAAACTGAATTTAAGCAGTAATGAGTAATTTTTGAAGAAGCATGTAAGAAATTTTAGACTATATAATCAATTATGAGTCTGAGAAAATTATTCATAACAATTAATCAGATAAAAAGAAGTCTTTTTTTTTAAATCTAGGAGTACTGCTATTTATTCAGCTATTGATTAAGCTGATTTAATTGGGCATAAACTCCACATTATTTTTTTAAAAAATGTAGGGGCTTGAGCAGTAGAACAGTGGGGAGGGTGTTTGCCTTGCACATGGCCGACCCAGGTTCAATTCCCATCATCCCAAATGGTTCCCAGAGTGCAAGGCCAGGAGTAACCTCTGATCGCCGGGTGTGACTCAAAAAGAAAAAAAAAGTTTTTAAATTAGATATCTGTGAGATAGACCATTACAAAGCTGTTCTTAATTGGGTTTCAGTCATACAATGATCCAGCATCCATCCCTCCACCAGCATGAATTTCCCACCATCAATGTGCCCCGTTTCCGCACCTCCACCCCTTGCCCCAGCCTCCCTCTATGGGAGGCGCTTTTCTCCTTGCTCTCTCTCTCTTGAGACAAAAGGAAATATTAGTGTTATCATTTGGGGGACGGTCCTGGACCCCTACTTATGCACTCAGGGCTAACTCCTGGCTCTATGCTAAGTGATCTCTCCTGGAGGGACTCAGCGAATGTTATGTGGTGACAGAGAGAGCCTGGTTTGTCTGTATACAAGAAAAGCATCTCACACACTGCACTAACAACAAATATCTCTGGCCCAACAACAAACATTATTATGTATAATAGAGTCACCATCATTCTAAATTTAAAATAAAATATCACTAGAAGTGGATCAAGAAGTGATGATATGCTAATGGGTCAGTTATTTTCAATAAATCACTGTAATTGAAATGAAGATTTATTAAAATTACAGTGAAGAATAACCAAGTTGGAAGATGTGGCTCCAAGCTTAGGGAAACAAGTTAATGAGACTTTCAGTTAATATCCAGGTAAAAGATCTTGGAACCTCTGAAAGGAACAATATGAAGTTCAAAGAACTAATTACATTCAGGATCTCTCTGAATAAAAAGGAATAATAAGAACAGAGTCTCAGAAAATAACTATGCAGTTTAGAAATATAATCAGAAAATGCTGATTAATTTTGATAATGAAAAAAGAAAATTACGGTGAGCAAAGAAATTATCATATAAGATGATTTCTTGGTAACCGATACTAAAAAAATTACTTTTTACTTAAATTGTTTCTTAAATTTTATGAGATAGTTCATGGTATCTCTAGCAAAAAAATAGGCAGACGATACAGACACACACACACATACACACACACACACACACACACACACACACACACAGAGCCCTGCATTTGAGAATGACAAAGGGAGGAGGATAGAAGAGAAAATGTTTAGAAAAGCAATGGGATTTGGCTCTCTGGACACAAAACTCTGCTACCACAGGGGACCCGCACTAAAATGGTGTTCTGTCACTATACTGAACTTCCTAAGAATTTTATTTTTGAACTTGAAGTTAAATTTTTGTGGATCAGTAAGCATGCAAGTGATCACAGGAAATATGCTCGCCAGGAGATCTATATGTGGGCTGAGAAAACTTGTCACCTAGCATGTGCACCCAAGGCTTGAGAGTGGCGCATGACAAGGTCCTGGGGAGGGATAACGGGGGGGGGGGGGGGGAGCACACCTGAGCCTGGAGAGGGCAGGCGTGATGGTGGCAGCAGAAGCAGCAGCTGCAGATCAGTAGACAGAGTCTTCGGAGGTGGCAGGTGGAGGAGAGAGAGAGGAGACAGTGTATTCACAGTATCCTCACCGGACCCGAGGTGGAACCTACCGGACCCCTCACCGCAGAGGCCCAGGCGCAAGAGGGGAAGTGCCAGTGCTCAAGCAGTTCCGTTGTCAGATAGTTTGTCAGTAAAATATTACAGAACAAACCTGCGCCCATCATTCGTGCCAATAAAATCTGTGGAGCAGTGACCTCTCGAGATTGACTTTTCTGTAAAACCAAAGAGAAAAATTGGGCACGGGGAGTGTCATAATGCTGTTTAAAAACTGAATTCTGAAATCAGCCAGAATCTTTCTAAATACACTGGATGAAGCATTGAAATCATGGCTGACTCTCAATTAGACGAGTTGGCTTTTCTGCATTTTAACATGCCTTAGTCCCACTCTCCCTCTTCCGTTCCCACAGAGACTTGACAAAGAGTCATCTTCCTTTGTGGTAAAAACCAGTCGACTAAGAGTCACAAGAGAGAGCGGGATGAGAATGGAGCTTGATTGATAACAGCCTCATTTGTAAGGCTGACTGTAATTGATTTAACTTATAGCTCTTCCAGTCCAAGAAAAAAATAGCATCCTTTCTCTGGAGGCAAATGCAAAATGAATAGAACAAAGCCACAGCAGTTGATTAACTTTATGGTTGTCTAAGGTGGTCACTAGTTGTACCAATAAAAGAAGAAAAGATTTTAAAAGGAAAATTGGCAAGCAAGATGACCAAAGAGGCTTTGGGAAGTTCTAAAATTACCTTGGAAATATAGAGGACCATGTGCATATCTAGGGCTGTGCTTTCACAAAGAAGTCCACGGGATATGGAAAATTGAGAATGTTCCCAGCCCCAAACTCCACTACACCTGGAGACTGCACAGGAAGGAAGCAAAATGGAAAAAAGACAGAGGTGTTCATGTCCAACCTATGTGTTTAGAACACACTCCAACATGCAAAGCCTCTTGTTGAACAGTAGGTGACTTAGGGCTATAAGCACTTAAAAAAAAAAATTCTCTTAACCAGAAATTGACGACTAAGACACTGAGCAGAGACCTCAGAGGCCACATGTGATAGAGAACACAGGCTTAAAGAATTGGTTTATAAAAGTCTCAAAATAGAAGCTGGAGATGTAGGGTATTTTCCTTGCATGCGGTCAAGCTGGGTGTGATACCTGCTAAACGCAGAGACTTTACTGATGTCCACTCGAGTAAATCAATAAACAACAGTATAACAGTGATACAGTGATAATATATAATTTATAATAAATAATGGCAGAGCCTGGCAGGCTACCCATATTCTATGTGCCAAAAACAGTATCAACAAGTCTCACTATGGAGACGTTTCTGGCACCTGCTCAAGCAAATCGATGAACAATGGGACGACAGTGCCATAATGCATAATGAAAAATAATTTTTCTTTGTAATAAAAATATAGAAATAGATTTTGAAAAAGTCATTTGAGTTATACTTAACGTGTGGTGTTACATTTTAGAACAGTTAAGGCGTCTAAGAAAATATCAAAATTAGATTGCTTAAATTTGCTTTAGTCAGAGGGGAAGAACAAACACAGATGTCATTAATCCAAGGGGGTTATATAGAAAGCTAAAAACAGACAAAGTACAATGAAAACAAATCCACAGGCCATAGTGATCAAACTGAGAGCACCAAAGGAGTCTCTGGACTATGGTGGAGGGTTATTGGCAATTTAGAGGTGGATTGTATAGTAACATTGTGCCCCTGAAACATATAAATATTTAAATTCCTGTAAAATTTGACAATTTAATTAAACTCAGACTTGTTTGAAACTGACTTGAATGAAGATCCATTATTTTAGTAAAATTTGTGCAAAATTCATTTTATCTAGATGAATTAAAGTTTAATTTTGAAATATTCTCTTAGAATTGTATTTTATATCATAAGCTATGAAATATTCTGAAAAGGTCCAGCAATCTACATCAATGAAATTCCTTTGCAATATTTAACAATTTTAAGGAGCATTTATAATTTTGTATTTGTCCAGTGCTACCGATGCTGCTTCCAATTAGTGTGAAAGACTTTCTAACATCCTTGTCCAGCAACTAATTTTCTCTGTTCAAAGTACAGTTGCTCATGCAGCCTTTAAAAGATGGATCTGAAATTCTTGCTTGTCTAATACAATTTTAAAAAAAGAAGACCAATTCTATCTTGCATGAAATTCACGTAATAAATACCACTTGAGTGTTATATATCTAATTTATTTAAAGGCCTTGTAAGATGACTGTGATAAAATAAGCAATTGGATAGTGTTTTATGATATTGCATATCCATCTAAAAAGATAAATCTAGTGACCTAATAAATGTATTTGCAGAAAAGTGAGCCATTAAATTCTACAATCAATTAAGATATTACAATAACTAAATATTCTAATATTACATAAAATTTAACAATGACACAAATATATTTTTATAATTTATATTCCCCATGGCATATTCGATATGTCAAAAACAGTAACAAGTCTCACAATGGAGACATTACTGGTGCCCGCTCGAGCAAATCGATGAACAATGGGAGGACAATGCTACAGTGCTTCTCTATTACATTTTTCAAGCAATAAAATGTGCTTAAAAATAGTTGCACCACTGATTGCACTTCCCCCCTTGCTTTTTGAATAAGGAACCTCCCTCAGAGTTTTAGTTTTATCTATGCAGTTGACTCTGCAAAAAAAAAGTAATATTTGGAAGAAAATTTTAATGATACAGTAGTGCTTTAATTTATAAAATGTTTTGTTTGGTTTGGTTTTGATGCTGGGGATTGAACATCAGCTCTACGACTAATCTCTCTCTCTCTCTGATCCCTAATTTTTTTATTTTTTCAAGAATCAAAATACAGTAAATATCTACATATCTATTTTTATAGATTTCAATCCAATTTTGCTTTAGAAGAAAATAATTTTTCTATGTTCTAAACATTAACTGCGTGTACAGTTAGGAAAGGCTTTGGGTGCTGTGACGCTGAAGCAGGCTAGCTCAGAAATGCCCGCTCAGGCATAACAGTGCCCCCTCCTAGAAGGAAAGCTTTGATCTGTGATGGCGCCTTTCCTGGTTGTCTCAGAGAGTGAGAAGCACTTTTGGTGGGCGGCAGTGAGGTCAAGAATGCTGCCGTTCGTCAGGTGCCCGGGCAGTGCTTTCCAGTGGAAATTTCCTCTCCGGTTGTAGACAGTTCAAGATGGTGCAATAGGAAAATGTTGAACTCACCCCCTGCCCTCAGTCGCGGCACACCTGAAGCGATAAATGTCTCAGTTTTCTTTGAAACAGAACCAAAGACCAGCATTTCAGCATCTCCAAACAAAAATGGGATGGCCCAAAGGAAAAGGGTAAGAAAGGTGAAGACAGGCTTTCTAGAAAACCACCGTTGGCACAGCCAGAGGCAGGACATGGAACACAAAGAGAGATTCTTCCAGAGCTGAGGGGCTCCTGGCCCACACCGGCCCTGGGAGCTCCTTGAAAGAGGTGAGCTCCAGGTGGGGCTGTGGGAAACAAGGGAACTTTGTTCAAGAGAACAACAAAAATTCTTTCTTCAAGGAATGGGAATTTTCCTCTCTAAGTGCAGCCCATTATTTTCAGGACTTAGAGTAAAGGAACATTTCAAAGGGTTCTTAGATCACCCTGATGAGTTTCCAGTTGCTAAATTTAAAACATTACCCAGAAAGTAGAAAGAAGGAGAAACACTCCATAACGTGAAATGCTAGTGGTTGTCATCCCAAATTCCTTCTCTGAGCCTCCAACTATGCTGATAAACCCCGTGTTGGAAGTTTCTTTGACATTGTGAGGGTCAGAGGGAGCTGCAGCTTCTGCTGCCCCTGGATAGCTTTCCCTTACTCACACCTGCCTGAGCACCTGCCCAGGGCTCCTGCCCACGGCCCTGGGAAGGTGGCTCACTGATGTGATCAGGAGAGCTTTCTGGACAATTCCAGGCAGGAAAACTGCTATAATCTTCATTTCTACCACGGCCACTACTTCAAAGCTGAGAGAAAAAGCAATTTTGATATCAAAATAAACATAGAACATTTAAGTAAGAAGACAGGAGAATGTGCTCCCAAATCATAGGAAAAAGCATTTGTCCAAAATGGTTTGGAAAATTATAAACAAATGGCATAACTGAAGAACACAGTAGCTAAACTAAAGAATATAGTGGTGAGTGTCAGCAGTTGGGGAGGTGAGGAATCAGACAGATTCAGGAAGCTAAAATACAGAATGGTGAAAAGCACCCAAACATAAAGAAAAGACAAAATTAAAAGACTTAAGAGGCTTATGGAAAAACATGAAGAGGAATAACATCCAGACCACAGCGATTCTGAAATTTCCCAACAACAGCAAAGAAAGATGCACCCGGGTCCAGTATGTTCTGACTCCCAAACAAATGAACACGAAGGAATAGGCAAGGCACATTATAATTAAAATTTAAAAAAAATTAAAAACTAAATAATCAGAGATGACCTAAATAATCAGAGATGACCACTGGACTATAACTGTTACCGACTGGATTCCACGGGACATCAAAAGAACTCGTGATCGTCCACCAGTGAGATGGTCAGACTTCTTTGTTAAAACCCTGAATGAATGTTTTGAGGCTCTTCCTGTTCCTGGAGCGAGCAGATATCATCGGGCTACACTAGCACGTGACAGGGATGAATGGAGATGTTACTGGTGCCCGCTCAAGCAAATAGAAGATCAGTGGAAAGACAAGTGATACAAGTGATACAAATAATTTTAAAAGCAGCAAGAGAGGGGCTGGAGTGAGAGCACAGCGGATAGGGCGTTTGCACGCGGTCAACCCGGGTTTGATTCCCAACATCCCATATGGTCCCCTGAACACTGCCAGGAGTAATTCCTGAGTGCATGAGCCAGGAGTAACCCCTGAGCATCACCAGGTGTGACCCCAAAAGCAAAAAAAAGGGGGGCAAGCTCTTCCGCCCCAGTTTGGCAGTGTCTCCTTTCCTTCTGCTGCCCAGTAGCCCTACGTGGAGAGAGTCATGTCCAGACCAGAGAGCCCTGTAGCCCAGTACACAGATTTGCTTCACTCAGTATAGTTTTGAGAAATATACTGAGCTATTTGGGCAGGACAAATAACCAGACTGGAATATTTCAGGATGAATCTGTCAAGAAAATGAAATTTTTCCCCAATCCAATAATCCCTTCGCTTTTTTGTGAAGCTTGTATAAAGTGAGAAGATGGAACAAAGTCTTTTTATATAATTTCCTGCAATTTACTATTTTCTCTCATCATAAAAATTGTGCTCCATAGCCCATGACCTAGGGCATTGACATATTACACACCAAGAACATATGCTTTATAATAATTTTATCACCTGAACACTAAGGAATCTTCATGCAGTTATCTGATTCATCTCTCTTTTTTTGTGGTATTTATCACTGTGCTATTATTATTCCAATTGGCAAAGCTGACCTATGCATGCACCTTTCCTATAAAGTTTGGATTAGCCAGATAAGACAGTAGAATCTAACAAAACTAATTCTCCCAGGGAGGCATATGCTCTGACAATTATGACGTTTACTACTTGTAAGGACTTCCTTTAGACTTATACAGATTGTTCCAATCTTCAAACAGATGAACAAAGAAAACTAAGTGAAAAGGAAAATATGTAAAGCCAGAAACCCTTTTCTCCTGGTGAGAAAGATTACTCCAGATCGTTAAATTTGCTATCAATTTGCGATTTATTATAAAGACTGCTTCTTTTCCTCTTCTCCAATAAGATGCATCTTATTTTCTTTTCAATGAATTCAGTGCATTTGGAGAAATATCCAGATGGTTGAATTTCTGTGAAAAGTACATATCCCGAAGAATGTTCCCAGCTGCCAGAAAATGATTTCTCCATTGTGGCTACCACCTGATGTTCATAACATAAAATTTGAGTAAAAATAGAGAAGCAAAGAATTTTAAAAATGAGAAAAGGCTCATAGAAAAACTCAGTATCACTATGTTCTCTTAGAGAAAAGTAGAATAATCTAGCTCCAAGATTGAAGCACATCATTAGTGCTAAATCAATGCAACAGAGAAAGTGCCCAATAAACCTCTGAATCCAATGGACTGAAGAGATAGCAATTACCTATTTGCATTTTAAGAAGTACTGTTGGAAATTCTAGTTTGGGACCTTAAATAGCAATGAGTGCTGCCTTAGCAACCAGTGGAGTTGTAAGATCTCAGAAAAATCAATACAAACTGAAGTCATTCATATTAAATTCTAACTTAAAGATTTACCAGCCATGATAAGTAGTTAAAGGCATTAGTTTTCTAGTTAGTCAACAGTGTTGTCAGCACCTACTGTGTGCGTTTCATTGACGTTAAAGTGAAAGGAAGGCAGAGGCAGGTAAACTGTAAGGTACTCTTGCTCCTGTCTATGCTGCAGTATTTTCCTGAAGTATCTGTGACCACCTTTGCCTTATTCATGCTTGAATCTCATCAATTGAAACTCAGACAATTGAAACCTCTACGAAAGCAAATATGAAAGAAATATTCTCCTTTATTTCTAAACCAATTATCTATCTTCAACACATCTACTGGTCTGCCTCTCTTGTACGTCTATGTGTAACTTCATCTACTAATCGTTACCAATCACCACAAAAAACACATTTTTCTCAGTGCCGGAGAGCAAACACATTACAGGAGACAAACAATATTACACCGCAGTGTATTTTTTGCAAATGTTATTGCCAAACCACATCCTACTTAAGAATAACTTAAGGACCAGGAGTGAAACAATTGTCCCAAAGCTACTTTGCAAATAATAGAACTAAAATTTATATGCCCAAGGTATTAGAGTACCAAATCAAACTTGAGTATATGCTGCATAACTTTTGCATTATTTTGTTTCATTTCTAAGACAAAATTACATAGAAATAAGTGCAACGTTCACCTCTTCAGCATGAAGAAGGGACTCAGAATTCTGTGTACTGACAGGTTATCCCACAGGTGCCTCACCAGTACCACAGGATGAGGGACTCTGAGGTGGGAGGGAACACACTTTATTATTCACTATTCACTGTAAAAGCAGCTGGGTCTTATTCCCCTGACCCTGAGAGAGCCTCCAATGAGGCATGGTTGGGAAGGACAAGGAAAGAGAGGCTTCTAAGATCTCAGGGCTAGGACGAATGGAGACGTTACTGAGACCACTCGAGAAAGTTGATGATCAACAGGATGATGATGATGATGATGATGATGATGATGATGATGATGATGATAAAAGCAACAGCAAGAATATCAGTATGTGTGTTCATAGCATCAGCATTAGTTCCTAAGTCCCTTTTCTTTTTTTTATTTATTTTTTAATTAGTTAGTCACAGTGAGGGTACAGTTACAGATTCACACATTTTTGTGCTTGTTTTTCCCTCATGCAATGTTTAAGAGCCCATCCCTCCACCAGTGTCCATTCTCCACCACCCATGAACCCAATATCCCTCCCATCCACCCCAGTACCATCCCCCACACCCCACCCCGCCTCTGTAGTGGGGCATTCCAATTTGATATCTCTCTTTCCTTTTGGGTGTTGTGGTTCCAAATAGGGGTATTGAGTGGTCATTCTGTTCAGTCTCTAGTCTACTTTCAGCACGCATCTCCCTTCCTGCACAGGATCTCCAATCACATATTACTTGGTATTCCCCTCTCTATCTGGAATGACTTTCCCCCAGCATGTGAGGCCAGCTTCCAAGCTATGGAGCCAACCTCGTGGTATTATATACTACTATTCTTGGGTATTAGTCTCCTACTCTGTTGTTCTATATTCTAAGTCCCTTTTCTAACAGAATGAAACCAGGGACAATTGACTCTTGCACAAGTACCATTCTAGGAGGGCAACCATAAACTCAATAAACAGAATTGTTTAAAACAGGAGATTAGCACATGTGTCTTTAGCTCCAGAGAAACACATGATATCTCTCATACTGCTTGATGTAGGGAGCCATTTTACCTTACTGATCTTATCCTGTCACTATTTGTTTAATCACTAGCTAACCCCATGCCACACCTAGCAAAGGTTGCCACTCCTAATCTTACTGATCTTACCCTATCAGCATTTGTTTATTACTAGCTAAATCCCATGCCATACCCTGCATTTCTGTTGGGGGTCCTGGCACCACCTCCTCCCAACAGGGAGGTATAAATACTGTAACTGCCATAGAATAAATGCCTTTTCTCCCTCCTCCGGGCTCTGCTTCTGTTCTTTTGGCTGCGCCCTATGAAGGGTTCTCCCTGCTGAACAGAACGAGACCTCCACATCGACTTCCACAGCTTGAGATTGAGCAACATTCTTTAAAAGACTGTCTAGAACACAGGAGACTGTTCACTTGCTCATTAGACATGCAGAAATGTGAGAAAAATAGAATTTATTCTCAATAATAGTTATATAGTAAATGAATATAGGAATTAGAAATTGAACATAACCGCATGTCTATAGCACTGGCACTGTCATGCCATTGTCCATCGATTTGCTCAAGCGGGCACCAGTAACGTCTCCATTGTGAGACTTGTTACTGTTTTTGGCATATCGAATACACCACAGGGAGCTTGCCAGGCTCTGCCGTGCGGGCGGGATATTCTCAGTAGCTTGCCGGGCTCTCCAAGAGGGATGGAGGACTTGAACCCGGGTCGGCCGTGTGCAAGGCAAATGCCCTACCCACTGTGCTGACTCCTGTATTTTTTCCAGTTATTTAAAACCATTGTACTATCTTTCCATATGTGGCTTCTTTATAAGAAAGAATCTGAACTATTATTATAATTCATTTTAAATTAAACTAAATTGAAATTTAACTAAATCAAATTTTGCTTATAAATTGATTCATTGCATTTCATGGGCTCTTATTACATCTAGAAGTTGAAAAGGTGATATGCTAAGTGAGGGAAAGTGAACCATCTTCACTGCTTTGTTCGTTTGGCTGTACAGCTGGTGCTGCTCAGGACATCCTCTTAACTCTGTGTTCAGGGATCACTCTTGGCAGCGTTCAAGATACCATATAGCGTAATAGGGATCAAACCTAGTTTGACCGTGGGCAAAGCAAGACCCCCCAACTGCTTATGATAGCCGGCATCTCTGCTTTTAAAATTTGGCTTCTTTGGTAAATAATGTAAAGCAATATTCTTTTCTTCTCATCATTGTGGTGTAACTTTGGCTCTCGGTGTGACCCTCCAACTGGTGAGGTGTGCTCTCTGTGTCACCTTTTCACTGGAGAGATGTTCCGTTGCTTACCTGAGGAGTCACTTACAACACTCCCGTCTACTCTGCCTTGTATTCAGAACCTCAAATGAGAAGTTTTCCTTTTCTCAGGGACACAGAGCCCAAACCTTGGGCATGCCCTCTCTTAATTTACTCTTCTTGTTGCTAGTGAAGTGTTTTTTGTTGTTTTGTTTTGTTTTGGTAAGATGATTGCTACATTTGTATTCTTACTATGTGGGTTATAAATTTAATGCTTAGTATATATATTTTTTCACTTGCTTTGTTTTTGGAGCCACACGTGGTGGTGCTCAGGGCTTACCCTACTCTATTCTTATTGATCACTTCTGGTGATGCTCAGGGAACAATATGGGATGCCAAGAGTTGACCCCTGTTAGCTCCATGCAAGGCAAGCTCCCTATCTGCTGTACTATTGCTTCAACCAGGCTTGGGGTAATTTTACAAAATTAATCTTGAAGTCTACAAATTATTTTTTATCCTAACAAAGCTTGGCTCATCCAAATGAAAATTTTGTTCTTTATGTTGTGCATTCATCATTTATTCATTATTTATTCATAATTTATTCTAATTATTTGCGATATATTTATCAAAACCATACTCAGCACTCAATTTTCTTCTTTGTCAATGTTTAATCTGTTTCACGTGACTCAAAAGATGCATAAAATATACAAAGATGAATCAATATTGGGGTTCTGGTAAGTGAGTAAATAGGATAAAATAAATAAAATTAACATTGAATATTAATCTATGTCATGTTTTAAGATGCAAATTAAACAACAAATATTAAATATAAAAAATTTAAGAAGGCAGAGAGTAAAACATTCAATATAAACACATCGAAATTAGTAAGTAATTCAATCTTTATTGGTCTTGAAAACTACTCTTTTCTGTGCTTTTATTTATTCTATAAAAAATGTGTATCTTCCTTTTTAGGCTTTAAAAGAAATTGCAGGGGGGGTTACACCCACTGCTGCTAAGAGCTTATTTCCACCTCTCCTGGCAGTCCTTAGGGGACCGTAAGGAGTGTTGGGGATCGAACCTGGGCCCAGCACATGTGAAAAAGTTGCCCTACCCACTGCACCATCTATTTCCAGCCTCTCTATGCTCTAATGAGGTAAACCACCGAAGCTTATTTTAGTGACATGGAAATCCTTCCTCCATGGGTACCCACATTGGAAGAGACAGATCACCCTTCACCACAGCTTTCCAGTCAATATTGGAAGTTGCAGAAGCGTGTTGCAAATAGTTGCAAACGCCTTTGAGAAACTGAGTTCCCCAACTCTGGGCAGCCCTACGCAGAGGAGAGCACTCAGCCTCCTGGCTGGTCACCACTGGTCACCTATAGACCTTTATGCTTGAACCATATGATATAATGCCCTATAATTATATATACCACATAATGCCCTATAATATTATTAGTTATACGTGTAGCATGGTTTCAGGGTATTAGAGAGCACTTTTACATACTGGTTCTTATTAATAACACGTGACAAACTAAAGTATTTTTGAGAACTGTAAAAGATATTACCAATGAACTCCATACAGAAGAGGAGATTAAGCAATACATTTACTCAAGGGTGAATAATTCCTCTTCTTTTAGAGTCTTTTAAATTCTAAGTTATACATGGAAGCTAGGCCTTTGGTAATAGGTATTCTATAGTATGTATTGATGTCAAAGAGGAAAGCTAGAAGCCTAAAACTTACACAGTGTTGTAATCAATGTTATCTTAACAAAAAATAATTAAAGGTCTAAATCATGCTCATTGTAAAATTGGTTTTGAATGTGGATTTTCTGGTGCCTCAAAGTCAATACTGCCGATGTTGATGTTTATTCAGCTATGTCAGTACTCAGCTAATCACTAGAAAAAGGGCCTGAGCACAAAATCTCTAGCTTTCTGGCAATGTTAAATGTTATTGTTCTGCCACCAGATAGGAGGGTAAAGGCTAAATCGCTACCCACAAATCATAATGCAAAAGAGGCTACTTGTTCCTGAAAAGACACAGCCTCATTTTCAGCCTGTGTTATGCAATGGCTCATCTTTTATTCTAGTTAATCATGGTACAAAGCGATTCAAAAGAATTTCGGATCAACATGAAGAGTATTCTAAATCCAGGCAGGAGTTCAGAGGTTTCTACAAGAGATATCTATAATTATTGCTTAGACTGCCAACAGCACAATAAAAGGAACTACACTCCTGAATCGCAGATATAAATTTCATATTAGCCTTATGGACTATACACAGATTAAATTCTAAAATTCAATTAATCCAAGGTTAAAGCTACATACATATTTGAAGAAATAGAGAAGTGAGACTGTTTATTACACTGTGCAGCAGGGAGAATTATATTGGACTACTTGGAAGGATACCAAAGGATGATTTTATTCAAAATTGTATTCTTAATGAGGTCTTTTCACTACAGAATATTGAATAACTTGAGAATTTACAAAGAATAAAGTAAAAATTCACTACAAACATAACCCCATAAAGAACCATAAGTAATTATTTTGTGAATCTTTCAATGACTACATTATGTTCCATTTCATATCTCTGTTTTGTTTCACTTAAATCAATAGCTTAGGATGAAAAAATTACGTATATACATTTCACTAGTATGTAAGCTTTTGTAGATATTCTTTCTATATCAAGTCATACTTGTGATGTGTTCTCTGTATGATGCCCAATAATTGTTAATGCTGAATATTTTATATATTGGTACATTTCTCTAGTTGAATTATACATGTTAGTACTGTCTTAACTAGATTGTGAAATACCCATTTTTGTTCTAGTTTGTTATTAGTAATTTTTAAATTCTTTTTCTAAAGACTAGAGTAAAATAATTCCACTATTTTGATGTTTAGTTTTGATACATTTTATTTTCAAATTTGATATGTTTTAAAATATTGGATGAAATTTTTACTGTTCAACAAATTACGTTAAGCTTCCTAGGTATTCAGTACACTAATAGTGGGATGATTATTGATGATGATTATCCAATTATGATCATTGCTATAGACATCAGATTTATTTGAACTGTCACATATATACAGTTGGTTAATTTATTTGACAAATATTTGTCAATCAACATGTATATGTGTGCCAAATACTAGAATGGAATGAAGAATTTAGGATAAAGCAGGAAACTGATCATCTATAACCATCCAAGGCAACCACAATATGAATAGGAAAAATAGAGCCTTTCCAAGTGATGGTGAAAATATATGCCCAGAATATAAATATATCCCCTTCTAATAAAGAGGCACACCACAACTCTCTTTCCTTGTCCAAATGTTTCTTACCTGTTTTATCTTGGCCAATGACGCTGCCATATTTGTGCACTAGAAACCATCAGATGCTTTATTTTTCATCCTTGCCTAAGTGAAATGCTTTAGCAAAGGACAAGACATGCCAGAGAGCCTATCAATTTAGCCTTATCTGTGAGAGCCTGTGGAGTGCTCCAAGCACAAAGGATTCATTACTTTTTTTGTCAAGTGAATAGAAGTTGTTAATTTTGGAATGTAACATGATGGAATGTAATGGAATGCTAAAATTGAATTGAAGCAATATTTTATTTAGTTTTGACAAAGAAAACAATGTGGGCACCAGAAGCTATTCCACTCCGACATGACCAGGTATGAGGAAGGAATCAAACCTTACCAACTATCCAAAATATTCATCAAAGGTGAGATTTCTAGAGAACCAGAGAGATAGTACAGGGGGTAGGGTGCTTGCTTTGTATACCGTTAACCTGGGTTCCATCCCAGCATCCCCTGTGATTGCT
The DNA here is from genome assembly GCF_027595985.1 of Sorex araneus. NCBI lineage: Eukaryota > Metazoa > Chordata > Mammalia > Eulipotyphla > Soricidae > Sorex > Sorex araneus. The sequence goes on from NC_073305.1 coordinate 188,781,925, forward strand.
CAAGCACTGTCGAGAGTAATTCCTGAGTGCAGAGATAGGATTAACACCTGACTATGGCCAGGTATAGCCCCTAACACCCAAAATACTAAAGGTGAGACTACTAGTCTTTTTATCTAAAACTTTTTTATAGCTGTAACAGATTGTTATTTTTATTGTAACTTGGATAACACATATACAATAGTGTCTACATTTTTGTTTACTGTGTACATAATTTCTAGACCCCCACTACTAGCAAAGTACCCCCAGCCCTCCACCTCTGTCTGGCATCACTTGGGGTCACCTCCTTGCTTCCCTGGCCTTGCTTGGGAACCTCAGTAATACAGTCAACATGCAAGAGGTTGTCATCATAGGATGCCATCCACTCCCTTGTTTCGTTTCCTTTTCTACCTCACGTGAGTCAGATCATTAGGTATCTGCCATCCTTCCATGACTGATTTGGCTCAACATGACCCCATAGAGTTCTCTCTAAGTTGCAGCAAAATACAAGTTATTTATATACACTGTTAAAAATTAGAAGGTAAAGGCATTAGATTAAAAGGCATTAGATTAGATTAAATTAAAGGGAAAATGTATTAGATTCCCACTATGCAGAGATTGCCACTATTACTAGCTAAGTATAAGTGCATTGAAATTTTTATTTATTCATGTATATTGTATTGTAAAAATGCTATACATTTTCTTCATGAAGTTTTGATTCATATAAGATCTCACTGCATAATATTATATTTCTACTACATAAGTACTGTGTTTTGGACTTCTTTTTAGTCAGTCTTCAGCTTTCCATTTTATTTATTTATTTATTTATTTTTTGCTTTTCGGGTCACACCTGGCGATGCACAGGGGTCACTCCTGGCTCATGCACTCAGGAATCACCCCTGGCGGTGCTCAGGGGACCATATGGGATGCTGGGATTCGAACCTGGGTTGGCCACATGCAAGGCAAACGCCCTACCCGCTGTGCTATCGCTCCAGCTCCCAGCTTTCCATTTTAATAATTTTTTTTATCTCATCCATAATCCATGCCTTGTTCAAATGTCTGAAATTATCTAAAAAGGTGTCCTTCATATCTGGTTTGTCCAAGTACTGACAATCTGAACTTACATTTCACATCTGATTTGGATGTTGAGTCTGTGTTAAGGGTGTCATATCTTTCCTCTGTTAGTAACTTGTGCTACTGAATGAAAGATTGTTTTTGACATCAATAAAAACATGGGCAGAATTTTTCAGGATCTGAACATCAAAGAGGTCTTGAATGATATGATTGCTTGATAAAGGTAAACAATGATAAATATAAGCAGTTGGGACTCCATGAAGTTGGAAATCCTCTGCATGGCAGAAGAAACCTGTCGACAATGAAAAGACACTCAGCTCACCAGAACATGGATTTGTACCTAATGCTTCAGATAAGCGACTGACAACGCACTGACAAAGCTCAGCGACAACAAAAAAATAACACCATCAAAAAATGGGGAACAGAGATGAAAGAAAACATAGAGAAGACCAGAAAGCATGTGAGAAAGCACTCATTATCACTTAAGCACTAGGAAAACGCAAATCAAAATGACAAAGAGGCATCACCTCACACCATGAAAATGATATCTATCAAAAAACCTGAAAACAACATATGTTGGTAGGGATGCAACGAAAAAGAAACCTTTAATCATTCTGTTGGGAATGTCTTCTGGTCCATCTTCTATGGACAACAATATGGAGTTTTAATTTCTTTAAAGTAAGAGTCAGGCTTCCAATGGACCCAGCTGTCTACTTCTAGGTACCTACTCTCAAATTAAAACACAAAATATATTTACTATGGACGCGTATATGCACACCTATGTTCATTGACGTGCTTTGTACAGTGACACAAATGTCCAATAATAGAAAAAATGGATAAAGGGATTGTGGTATACCTACACAATGTAATACTATACAGTCACTAGAAAAAAATTTAAAAATGCAATTTGTGGTAATTTGGGTTGAGCAAATTAATCCCATGGCAGGGGGACAAGTAGGGACGATCCTACTCAACTGTGGCACACTGAGGAACAAATCAGGGTATGGACAATATCAACCCATAAGGAACCACAGATAATAGAGTCCAGGCTTCAGCCGGCCAGGTTAGGGGGATGGGAGGGGATAAATGTAAGGGTTGACTGGAGTTAACCCAGTGTCAAATCTCAGTCACGGGGCCGTGCAAAGGGACACCGCAGTCTGCACCCAAACCACAACTTCCAGTTAAAAAGTAAAGGGTGGGTGGCGGAGGGAAGGCACGTAGGGCTGGAGCTGTCGTGAGAATATCAGGGGCGAGGGATGAGCTGTAACTATCGATTTCAGAAGCTTGAATACTATGAGAAACCTATTTTATTACCTAAACTATATGAAAATGCAGTTTCCAAGAAGATTCCTTTGATGTAGCAATTTGAATGCCATGGACCAGCCCTTCCCCTTCCCTTCTATAATGGAAGGAATGCGATGTTTCCCCTTTTCCTCCTCTGCTCAAGGCTCCTCCTGGGACCATATATATTTGCTGGAGTTTGTAGATAAATAGACACGCTAGGGGCTGGAGTGATAGCACATCAGGTCGGGCGTTTGCCTTGCACTCGGCCACAGCATCCCATTCGATTTGCAGCATCCCATATGGTACCCCAAACACTGCCAGGAGTAATTCCTGAGTACATGAGCCAGGAGTAAACTCTGTGCATTGCTGGGTATAGGATTACATAGTCTCAGGTAGTTTAGGTTTATTAGGTTACTCCCGTCACAGTGCTCCCATTCCTCTGTGTTTATTTGTAGCTTCTTTCTTAGTGTTCTGTTGACTTGTAAATATTGTTTTTCTCTTCTCCTTGAGTCCTTTGCATAGTTTATTCAGAGCAATGTCCTTTTTTTTTTTTTTTTTTTGGTTTTTGGGTCACACCTGGCGATGCACAGGGGTTACTCCTGGCTCTGCACTCAGGAATTACTCCTGGCGGTGCTCAGGGGACCATATGGGATGCTAGGATTTGAACCCGGGTCGGCCGCATGCAAGGCAAACGCCCTACCCACTGTGCTATCACTCCAGCCCCAGCAATGTCCTTTTTGTATGGACACAGGAAGACTTAGCAAATCCTATGCTTTTGTAACCTGGGAGTCATTTGACTCTACATGATATTTTCCTCCAGGGCATCTGTTCTCTTGACCTAAGCCTCAGCTGCCCTTACTTCCTAGCACCCCCAAAACAGGGTCCCGATGAGGGACGAGACAGACCCAGGGCAAGCGGTGAGTTGTGTGCTACCCTGGCATCGAGATGGGCCTGGCCAAAGTGCCTAATGCTTAACTATATGTTAAGAGCTTGATCATGGACAAATGTTGTCATGATCCAAACAGTGATAACTAAATTTGGACCCTGCTAGGGTGAGGAATGATTACCTGGCCTGAGTGCTGTAGTTGAGACTGGCAAGATGTTCCTTGGAGAGCTACCTTGCAAAAGCCTCAATGTATCTCTTGCTATGTCCATACAAAAATAACTGGTGTTAAGATGTTAATGAGTGTTTGGAATAAGGAGAGAAAAAAAAAACCTTAAGAGGTATCTTAAGGGTTTTCCTTAAAAGGTTTTATCTTAAGGGTTTTCCTGCCTGACTTCCTACTGGCAGTCAGGAAGGACTTTGGAATGCCCCTAGGTTGTGTTCCCTTTGAACCTGACAGCCCTCAAGAAGGGCTTTCTTATGTTGATTTTGCTACCTGGCAGTGTATAACCTAGGGGCAAGGGCAAGAGAGGAAAAAGGGAGGAGAGAGATGGGAGAAAGGGCTGCTTTAGATCCAGAGAGAGGACAGAGCTGGGAGTGCGGGAGATGAGAAAGATGGACGATTGAATAAATGGTAACTAATCAGCAACCAGCTTGGTCTTCGTTCTTCCTTCACCTGTCCTTGGCCAATGGCCATCCCGATCCAATCCACACACAGGGTTCCAGAACACCAAACACAGGCGGTGAGACAGAGCCACCCAGAGAGCCCGAGAGTGCACACGCCCATCTGAGTGCTTTAGTTTTTTACAACTGGGTGTGACCCAAAAAGCTAAATGAACAAACAAACAAACAAACAAATAAATAAATAAATATACATGGTATTTGAGTGGCGCTGAGAAAATTCCAAAGTGAAGCTGGGTACCAGACTCTCATACCTGATGGTGGAAATGGGTGTGGCCTGCTATTCTAACCACTGGTGTGTAACGGGAGAAAAACAGAAATTTAGGGAGATCCAAGCTGAATCTGAAGTGGAATGTGCCTTCATGTTTCCTCGTACGTTATTTGTTTTGAGCAGGAGTCAGCACTGAATGCGTTTGTCGTACATCACAGCCTTGCAGTCGGGTATCAGCTTTCATGTATTTTTCCTCTCATTTCCCCTTTCTCAACCCACAAAGAGTCTGCCACACAAGGCCAAAGGCAGAATCTGCCGAGGTGTGGCAGAGTGAGGTAGCTGCTCTCCTTCATCCTCACCCCTGCAGTGTCCCAGTCTTGATCTGAGAGAGGCAGAAGACAAGCTTGTTCCAAGTCCAAAGTTTGGATTTTTCCACTCGTAGGGTTTAACCAGAGAAATAATACAGCTTCTGTGACTTCAATCCAAGGACCTATTTACTAGGAGTGTCCAGAAATGCAAATGGTCCAACTAGAGAACACTCCGTGCAAAAGGTCAACAGAACAAGTGAGAGGAATGGAAAATGATTTTGTGATTGTCCCCATCATGCCCCACTTGTTCCAAGTGCTCATTATGAACAAATAATTGTTTCACTGTCATGCAAAAATAATGAGAAAATAGAATGTGCTCCTCTCAAGTCTTGCATTCTATTTCCACATATCCCCTTGTGGTAAATGTTTCCTTGGAGAGTGATCTTCTTAACTGAAACTATTAATTTTTATTGTCACTGTGTGAGCTGATATCTGTATAGTACCCTATAGTGTCTGAGGCTCTTTCATAGCCATTACCTTTATTACCACATCTTTCCCGACTGAATCCTCTCCAGCATTCTGGATTCCTATCTCCACTGTAACAAGGTCTGCCACTTGTTCAGCAGACTGCACTGTCTTGTCTTATCAAGCCATGCCTCTTTGGGCAGTGTTTTCCAAACCAGAGCAGATTGTTACTGTGAGGAAAACAGGAATACCTACAAAAGTACCAGAGGATATTATATGTTTATTTAGACAGTGGTCCAGTTACATAAGATGGAGACCACTCAGTATCGAAGGAGGGAAATGTCAGGATGCTAAAGAAGAAAACAAAAAAATAAAATGTGTAGAAAAGCCACAAACAGCAAAAGACATTTTATTAGGGTCATAATCAAGATTCTTTGATTTAGGGCAATGCATTGTATGACCAACACTCTTAAAATTTTTTAAAATGACACGAAAATGAAGGGAAATCGACAGTTACCAGATTTCATTAGGAAATATATATCATTCATAGAATAGTAGTTCTCACTGAGCAGTATAAAAATTATGACAAGGTAAGAATTCTACAAGAAGTAAAGTAACGTTTGATAATAATCTTTTCTTTATACAGAAATAAATGGCAGAAGCAATGTCAGTCTGTCGTCAGCATCAGGGATGCTTCAAAAAAGAGGATTCTCTTAATAAAAATCTAAAGAACAGTGTTGAGAGCGTGGAGCCTCAGTATGGGGTCATAATGTCAGCTATTTCAGAGAAGGAAGGACATGCTCTTTATTGTACAGAATAAAATTCACTTCGGGAAAGTGAATTGAGAGAGGGGCATGAAGAAAGAGCTATTGGAAAATATCAGGTGCTTATTTAAAGACAGTCTGTTTAGAAACTAATAGTCACAGCCACTGTGTCTCCAGAGGGGCTTTTGAAAATCCCTACTCTTCAGTATTTGTCAGAATGACACATTCTCAGACAACAATGACTTCGCTAGAGGTGTCAGGAGTGGAAAGTCATTCCAGGGGCATGGTGTTCATTGAAGCTGGAAGATTCATCCATATTTCAATGTATTACATATGTACATAGAAGGGGTTTCAGGATATATACATATATAAGCTCTGTCTTTATATAAAAATTTTTATATATCTTTTACTTTTTACTGATGTAATGATTTCTATCCCATGATAAGGGATGTACTGCTACAGACATGATTGTTTTAACAGAAATGAATTAAAATACATGTTGAAAATAGTTATAATTCTGTTTCTGACCTCAACTATGCACTACAGAGACTAAATAACTATGATGGTATTCTTTATTTTCTAGGATGGAAGAGACAAATCTTTAATAAAGCTTTATTCTATTGAAGCATTATGCCTGAAACTTTATTAATACTGTTGTGAATCACTATGCCTAAATACATTTTTTAAAAACCAAAGTGGACCTCCAATGAAGTAGAAAAATTCAATTTTAGGAATGGCTATAAAAAATATTAAAGCTCTATCCAGTGAGAGAATGCTTATGGCAGATTCTCCTTTCCAAAGATTATCTGCAAAAATATACTGAATACATTTCTGAGTAAAATTTCCCTGACAAAAGCTGGAATCTAGCTCTTTCCCTTGGAGGAAGGACAGAGTTGTTATCTGCATGGAGCAGCTGGGAACTTCAGCAGAGGGGTCCTGCTTGGTTTCTTCTGAGACTAGGTCAACACAAGCCATCTACCTTACTTTGAGGACACTTTTTCTTAGAACCAGCAGCTAAACTGTGAGGAAGATTATCCAATAACAGACCCAGAAGAAAATACAAAAACAAATTTAATGTCTTGGAGGGTTTGTAACATATACAAACATATGCCTGAAAATATGGCTGTATGATATATTGGGGCTGGAGCAATAGCACAGCTGTTGGGCGTTCGCCTTTCACTCAACCAACCTGTGTTCGATTCCTCCACCCCTCTCGGAGAGCCCGGCAAGCTACCGAGAGTATGGAACCTGCATGGCAGAGCCTGGCAAGCTACCAGTGCATATTGGATATGCCAAAAACAGTAACAATAAGTCTCTCAATGAGAGACGTTACTGGTGCCCAAATCGATGAGCAACAGGATGATATATTGATATATATAGAAGCACACGCATGATGTTTATATATACATAAATGCATGCATGCATGACAGAAACATAAATAACAATTAATGCATGTGTACATAACATAGATAAAAAACAGATTACTAGACAGATTTAGATGGAGATCCAGTCTATATTTACTGGAATTTCTAGTATTAGCACTGTGTGGGCAACTTGACTTTGAGAATTTATTTTTCACATTTTTGTTTTGAGCCTTAGTGTTTCCATATGTGCAATGAAGATAATACTGATACTTTTAAAATAATTTTTAGAATTAACTGCAATAATACTATGATGTCTAACACACAGATGAAATGTAGGGATGAAAAGACACAGCTATATCCATGTTGTTCCTTCTCAAATATACATAGATTTTACCACTTGTCATCTTGTAATGTCCCCTCAAGAGCTCATCCTGAGACAGGGAGTTCTTTGTTGATTATCGGTCTTTGGAGTAATCCCAAGAATCTAAAAAGAGGAATGTGATGGGTTCAAAAGGAAGGAAATGGGAAAACTTCAGTGGTCTCCTAAGAGTGTCAGCTAGTGTCCATTCCCGCTGTATAGGTATTAATTTATTATCTCACAATGTCCATCTGAAGAGCAACTCAGGACAGATTCACCCACCTGTTCCCGTAATCCAAAAGAGACACCCCAAGAAGCATTAATTCTCTAACTCCTGGGTTAGGATAATGAGAAGTGTGCACATGAAAAAATCCTTTATTATTCCGAGGCAGACTGAACCCCTGCAGAGGTGAGGCTGAGGATGTGAGCGTCAGCATCAGGGACACCACATTGCATGTTAGAAGCTAGTCCATGGCCAGTGTTATCTTTAGCACCCATCTATTTAATTTAGTATATCTTATAAATGTTTAACTTGGAGCTTGATTGCATCCACTTGTCCTAAAATATCTTCTTGAGATTAAGTTTAAATCTAATGTCGTGTGTGTGTGTGTTGTGTGTGTGCGTTTGTGCTCCATGACTGCAGGATGCTGTATGTATGTTCTAAAGTGTTGATACCCTTAACTCTTTCTGTTACGTGGCCTACCATCTAGTTGCAAACTCTAACTTCTTCAGCTCAGCCCGAGGGGTGGGGGGCAGCCCTCCTCCTGCCTCCCTGTGTCATCCTGTGCACTCTCTCCACACACACCCAACAATCCTAGTCTTCAAGCCTTAGACAAATGGTCCCATTGTCATATCTAAGAAGGTCAACCAGTCTTAGATGTTAGAGGTGTGACATTTCCTAACAAAATTGGTTTTTACCAACAAGGAATTTCAAGAGACTACTTTCCATATTATCAAATAATGATATAAGATTTTCTCTATTATTTTTGAGTGAAAAGAAAAAATAAAATGGAGATTAGAATATAAAATTCTCCTGAGCTTACAAAACTATTTACACTATATCAGCAAAACTGTGTTTCACTTATTTCCCAAAGTGCTATAAGCGAAATCAAAGTTCCTCTAATAATCATAAACAAACTTACATAATCTTCCTTAACTAGTAAAATATAATCTCTTGAAACCGTCACTGTAGTAACTAATACCTCTGCAGATTAAACAGCCTTCCTTCTCCCTTGCAAAATCTGTAACATCACAACTCCGAGCTTCCTATCAGTTTGAAATCTGAAGGTTCCAGGTTTGTGAAACAGTCTTACATGCACAATCTTACATAAACTCTTACTACTATTTTGTTTATGTAACTTAAACTTTGCTATGTGTGAATTTTTAATGACAGCTTGGTATATATGTATATGTACACATGTATGTATATATTACAGATATACCTACATAAAAAGCTTCGAATTTCACCAAGGGAAGTGGTGAGAGAGTATATGAGGTTGGTGCTGTTTCAACACAGGTCCCCCAGGGCTCTGCTAGGAGTCAGTCCTGAACACAGTGTAATCCACATGCACAAGTGTCACCTCAGCAGATCTTGTGTATGGATCCCCTGACCAGGACTAAGTGTGCCACCCCTGGCTCACACATGGAGCCAAGGTGCATAAGCACCCAGACCACGTGTTGGTGTGAACCCTAATCACTATAGAAGCAGCATGCAAAGAAAGGGAACCACTTTCCCTTTTACAATTTTTTTTTGTTTGGGGCCACACCTGGCAGTGCCTAGGGCTCACTCCTGACTCTGCTCGTGGATCACTCACGGTGGGACTGAGGGGACCATATGGGCTACAGGGACCAAATCTGAGCTGGCCACCAGCAAGGCAGTGCCCTGCCAGCTGTGCTAGGGGTAACGAGTCTCTCTTCTGACTCTTCACTGTGTCACTCCGACATGAACACTGAACATTGTTGTCTTAATTAAAATGTGTGTACCGAGATATTTTTAACGATAACTTAATTCAATACCAAATTATAAAGCTTTCTCTTAAAATAGTATTGTTTCTATTACCTGATGTTAAATACACCCGAATTTGAACTCTCCAAGAACTAAATGTGTTTTTATGAAAACCTGAAGATAACTATTCAGTAAAAAGTCATCACTTCCATCACTGTCATCCTGTTGTTCATTGATTTGCTCGAGCGGGTACCAGTAACATCTCCATTCATCCCTGTTGTGTGCTAGTGGAGTCTGATGGTGTATTGGAAGCTCTTTAAGGATCAGGGGAATGAGGACCATCATTGTTACTGTTTTTGGAATATCTACTACGCCACGGATAGCTTGCCAGGTTCTCAGTATATCTACAAAAATGTAATGATTATTTATTGGCACTACCAATTAGTATAATGTATTATGTATTTTATTATGTGTTTGTTATTTCATAAATCATCATCATAATATATGAATATAATCCAATATAATGTTCCTTAACACACACTATAAAATGGAACAATATCTAGTACTTTAAAGTGATGAAGAAAGCCCTGTGTTTGTTTCTAAGATAGCAGTGGGCTATGTTTGTTTGTTATGTTTTTGTTTGGGGGCCACACCTGGCAGTGCTCAGAGCTTACTCCTGGGTCTGTGCTCAGGGATCATTTCTGACAGGACTTGGGGGACCATGCAGAGTGTCAGGGATTGAACCCTGGTCAGACCTGAGCAAGGCAAGAACCTGCTAACTGTACAATTCCTCTGGCCTCTTAAGGTAAAACCCAGTAATAAAACAGCAAAGCCTATCTAATCGTCTTGCTTTTGTGACGGAGATATGTTTATACACTAAATGTCTCACTAGAGAGTGTAATAGTTTTAAAAAGACACATCAAAATATTAGCAGGGTTAACTCTAAGTGGTAGATTGTATGTAAATTTTCTAAATTACTTGTGTATTTTACTTCTATAGAGGTTTTTCTAAAACTTGCTACCAATTACAATGCATCATTTAAAAATAATTGATACAGTGGCACAGCCCACACTATTTCTGTTGCTTTGGTTTATTTGCTTATTGCTTTGTCCAGTTGTCTGTAATACAAACCAGAAGAGCCACTCTCTTAAAGAGACGTGTTTGGAAGTAACTTTTAGAGATGCCCTTAAGTGGTTTCAGAAGGTGGCAGGGTCGGGTGTAAAGACTCCTATTCTTTGTAAAACTGGGGGAAAAAAGGATTCCCTTTTGCCTTGAGAAGCCCTTGCTCCTCAGTCACTCAGAAGCACTTCCTGGTCTTCCGCATGATGGTACTGATGGAGCTCAATCCACAGGCTTCGGGTTTTGTGAGGATGTAGAAAAGCATCCCACACTCACCTGCAGGCTTATTACATAGCACCAAGTTTATTGGTTATGATATATTGATGTTTGTGATGTATTCATTTTCTCAAGTAATTACTTTTATATTTATATTATAAAGAAAGCTTCAGGTGGAATAAAAGAAATGCGCCAAGCCTTTCTTCTTTTCTGTTAAGGGCACCATCGATTATCAAAAGACTGTGTCAGGATTCCCCAATCCAAAGCAAGATAACCAGTTTGCAAAATTAAACCTTTGTTCTTTTCCTCTCTATCCTGACCTCCCTATTCTTCCAGAAGTTGTACAAAAAAGGAAGATATGTCCTTCCTTGGAACACTTGCATGTAACTCCATGGTTGTTGCCACTTTACGGAGCATGTCTTTAAAAGACAAAAATTCAATTAAATACATCATGAAAATGAGTCATCTCTACTGTGTCTTTAGATTAATGAGAATGCTAGAAAGGTCGATTGCTTTTGTCTGAAAAAAATGCAATGGCGCCTGTGTTCTTAATGTATGCATATCTTATAACTTCTTAGAAGCCCTTCATGGGTGGACAACAACCACTGCCCAATCGCCACTGTGCATACAAAGTGGACGTCCCTAACTCAGGTACGGTATGCAAGGTTACATGCTCACCACAGCTCTAAGACTATTCTACTCACAGAAAGACCGATGGCATAAAATGCATAATGAATAGTTATTGTTATTTACATTCTACTTGCTTGGCTTTGCAAAGTCGTAACACTTATTTACAGTGCACGCAATGAAATTCTTTTCTTTATGATTAGTGAGAAAATTATTAGCAGAACTTGGTGCTTCTTAGTACAATATTTAATTTTATAATGGAATTTTCAAGAATGGCTATGACTTCTGGCCAAGAAATATTAACTTAAAGAGAAAAAAGAAGTGCCTCCCTTTCTGGGGGCTTTAGTGGGCTAGAACTGACCCTTCGTACAGGAGAGCCTGGCAACCCAGGGCCAGGGCCTGCATCTGGGTCATGGAGCTGAGGGTGCCCAGGAGTTTCCTGACTTATTTTACTTACTTATTTATTTATTTATTTATTTATTTATATTGAATCACCATGAGATACAGTACAAGATTTCATGTTTGAGTTACAACCAATCACACAATGATCAAACACCAATCCCTTCATCAGTGTACATTCCCCACCGATAATCTCCCCAGTATCCACCCCCCTTACCCTCCCGCCCCTGCCTCCATGGCAGAGAATATTCCCCATACTCTCTGCTTTTGGGCATTATGGTTTGTAATACAGATACTGAGAGGCCATCATGTTTGGTCCTTCATCTACTTTCAGCACACATCTCCCATGCCAAAACGATTCCTCCAACCATCATTGACTTGGTGATCCCTTCTCTATCCCAGCTGCCTTCCTCCAGCTCATGAGGCAGGCTTCCAACTATGGATCAATCTTCCTGGTCCTTGTGTCTACTGTCCTTGGGTGTCAGTCTTATGTTATTTTATACTTCACAAATGAGTGCAGTCCTTCTACATCTGTCCCTCTCTTTCAGACTCATTTAACTTAGCATGACCACGATCACAATCACGAAATCCCGTTAATCACCAATTTCTCGGGTGGGCTCAGTAACATCTCATTTCGTCCTTTCCCTGAGATCTTAGAAGTCTATCTCGACTCAGCCCTCCTAACGATGCTGCACTGGGAGCTCTTCAGGGTCAGGGGAATGATATCCAGCTTATTACTGGATTTTGCATATGAATACACCATGGGAAGCTTGCAAGGCTGTCCCATGAGGGCAGGAAATTCTCAGAAGATTGCCATTTTCTCCCAGAGAAAGAAGTAGGCTAAAGATATCGCTTCTGAGAGCTTGGTTTTAAGTCTCTGGATGTTGGCCGTTGATGGGATTACACACACCTGGGTTCCTCTGTCGGTACCTTCATGCATGAGGCCTGTCGGAATGTGTGGAGAGGGGCCTCCAGCATGGCTGTAGCTAGGTTCCGGTGGTCTTTGGCCACCGGGAGCTCTGCTTGGGGTGGGGAGGGAAGCTGGAGCCCATCCCTCCAAGGGGCCCCGGGGAAGACAGCGAAGCGTGTGGGCAAGAGACTCTCTTAGCATGATTCTCTTCATATTTATCCACTTATAAGCAAATTCCATGACTTCATCTCTCCTAACAGCTGCATAGTGTTCCATTGTGTAGATGTATCAAAGTTTTCTTTAACCAGTCATCTGTTCTAGGGCATTTGGGTTGTTTCCAGATTTTGGCTATTGTGAACAGTGCTGCAATAAATATGCAGGCACAGATGTCATTTCTACTGTGCTTTTTTGTGCACTCAGGATATATTCCCAAAAGTGGTATTGCTGGGTCTTATGGAAGCTCAATTTCTAGTTTTTGAAGGACTGTCCATATTGTTTTCCAGAAAGGCTGGACCAGTGGGCATTCCCACCAACAGGGAAAGAGCGTCCCTTTTCCCCCACATCCACGCCAGCACTGGTTGCTTTTGTTCTTTTAATGTGTGCCCGTCTCTATGGTGTGAGATAATATGTTGAGATGCCCAACTCTTGACATTCTACCCAAAGGAGGAATGAAAGAGTTGACTGATCAATGTACAACTAAATCTAAAATTCAAATTGCCCTAATACTCTAGAATGCTACTCAGTACAAGTCCAGGTCAATGTCCCTACCAACCCAGACATGTGTTGAAACTTTTATTCAAATCTGGTAAGATCTGTGGATTGCTCTGGAATAAATCTCTGAATAATAATCTCTGTTCCCAGGACTTGCTGACCTTGATTTCACACTAGAATCCATAGACCATTTTTCTTAAAAAAAAAAAAAACAAAACTCCCAAAGGTATGCCATACTTAATCTACTAGGTTATGTTAGCTGTGAACTCAGACACACTTAAATCACACTTCATTCCCAAGAGACCATAGATTAGAAACATAGATTGGAGACAGGCAGAATATAGGCAGAAATATATTGAAATAAACCTGTATAAGTGGTGTGTCTTTGCATGTTGAGGCACAACTGCACTTCATTGCCCATGAAATAATCTCAGATAATGCTGGAACAAAAGGCTACTTTATGGGAAAATAAAGCTATGCTTGTAATTTATCCCATAGGCAGAAAAAAATTCCAGTAATATTAACAGATTACAAAGTTTTATTTTCCAAGTGTGAAATACAACAAAGGAGAGTGCCTTTATTATTATGTGTTAAATATGTTTTGAAATACAATATCACTTGTAGTTTGTATCACTTGTAATCCCGTTGATCTTCGATTTTCTCGAGCTGAAGCCAGTAGCGTCTCCATTTGTCCCTATCACGAGCTAGTGCAGCCCAATGATATCTGCTCGCTCCAGGAACAGGAAGAGCCTCAAATCGTTCATTCAGAGATTTGACGAAGAAATATGACCATCTAGTTGGTGGGCGGCCACGAGGTCTTCTGACATCCTGTGGAATCCAGTCGGTAACAGCTCTTGTCCAGCAGTCATCTCTGAATCACATTACATGACCGGCCAATCTGATTTTTGATGCCTTGGCAAATGAGACAGCATCCCTGATTTTTGACCGTCGACGGAGGTCGGAACTCCAGATTCCTTCTCTCACTTGAGTGAGACATGTTGTTCTCAGCATAGCTCTTTCGATTCCTCTTTGGGATACCCTAATAGCATTCTCATCCTGTTTGCGTAGAGCCCAGGTCTCTGAGGCATACGTTAGTGAAATACAACATAGAAGCACCAAATACAAATGTTAAGTTCCACTATCGAATGGTATATGTCAGAGACTCCCAAGAAGAGAGTTCAAGAACATGCCACAAGCTTGCAAAAAATATTCATCTGTCACTGAAAAAAAATGTCTGGAATGTTAGAATGGATTTCTATGGCTAAGAAAGAAAAAGCAAATCCCTGTGTGTATGTATCTCACAGAAGAAAACAAATAGAGAAAAAGTGGGGTATTTGTTCAACCTTTTTAGTAGTCAGAGAAATGTAAATTTAAAGCACAAGAAGAGAGCTTTTCACACTCACCATATGGGCAAACTCTTCAAAGGCACTCTTCTGTTATTTTCCAGGAATGCCATGCTAACTTTGACCATTTGTTCAGCTTATTAAATTACACAAAATCCTCTGTTGAAATTTTTATTGGAGTAATGGATCAAGTTGGGTAGTACTGAATTTTTTATGATGGGTTTTATGCTTGATAATATGGTGTGTCTGTTTAATTAGTGGTTTAAAATTAATTTTCAATTGAGCATTAAAATTAACTTTAAAATAAGACTCACATTGAAACATTATTTCAGGTTGCATTAAACTTTTCATAATTATTGTAAACAGCATGTTTCTAATCATTAATCTTCCTAATCTACTGTAGATTGGAGGCAAGATGGTGCCAACGCCACCCGAACCCTCGTGCCCTCCCGCACCCGGCTCACCATCTCGCCTTAGACAACTCGCGGCTCAGCACGCCAGGCATGGAGCTCTGCGTGTGATTCCTGATGGACATCGCTGGCTGTTTCGCAAGATTCAGACAAAATGACGTCGGCGGGGCATGGAGAAACCTCGGCGGCGGCGGGAGTGTCACTGCCTGCTCCAGCGGGGCCGAGACATAGAGCTGTGGTGGCAGGGCACACAGTGGCTCATCCACTGTGGGGTGCTGTCAGCCAACCACCAGGTGACCTGGGACTCGCCGCAGGTGTTTGACCTGGCACAGACCCTCCGCGATAGGGTCCTGCTCTGCCACCTGCTCAACCACCTCTGGGCGCACTCCATCAACCTCAAGGAGATCAACCTGAGGCCGCAGATGTCCCAGGTGCTGCCCAGAGACAAAGGCAGTGCGTGTTTGTCAGTGTGCAGATCGTTAAAGCATGCCACTCGACCAAAAGCTTACATTCGGTAGACTGGGAACACACGTAAAGGCTATTAGAGGCCGCCCCAAAAACCTCCGTCAAGCCCGGCAAGCTAGTGAGAGTATCTCGCCAGCATGGCAGAGCCTGGCAAGCTACCTGTGGCGTACTCGATATGCCAAAAACAGTAACATTGACGGTCCTCATTCCCCTGACCCTGAAAGAGCCCCCAGTATGCCATCGGGCTACACTAGCACGCGACTGAGAAAAATGCAGATATTACTGGCGCCTGCTCAAGCAAATCAATGAACAATGGGATGATGGTGATACAGTGATACAATGAATCTATTGTAGGGGTCAGTAATCCGAATACCCCTCTCTTGGCTCTCACCTATGGCATGTGAAACATCTGCAATGTTCCCATGTGTTACTTGCATTACCATGTTTTCTCTAATGCCCTTGGGCACTCCCACAGACCTCCAGGATCTCAGCCTTGGGGGGTTCGTGGGGACAAGGACATTTCCCATCTGGTTGGCGGCTGTGCTGTGACCAGCAGAAACGAAGTGCAGCCAGTGCCAGGCCGTCTCTCTGGCTGTGGTTATCTCAACTGGTGGTGTCTTCCACTGCCATCACCTAGCTGTGTCCACTGGGACCACAACTGACCCCCAGCTCTCTTCTGCAGCAGTTGTTCTGAGGACATCTGTCACCTGCCCATTTGTAAGAGGGTCTTTCCAGTTTCCAGGCTGCCTAGCTCCAGACTGCTGCAGTGAGCTGACTTCTGTCTCTGGATTTCTGTCTTTGAGAGAGACCTGACAAAGCTTTGGTTCTGATTTGCTCTCCCAAGACCACACTACTTATTCCACTGTTCTTCCATCTTGAGAGCCTGTGGAAATTCCAGAAGGTGCTGGAACGTAGCCAGCAGCATCGCATCATCACAGGGATCGAGTACTTTCTTTTTTTTTTTCTTTTTGGGTCATACCCAGCAATGCACAGGGGTTACTCCTGACTCTGCACTCAGGAATTACTCCTGGCGGTGCTCAGGGGACCATATGGGATGCTGGGAATCGAACCCAGGTTGGCCGCGTGCAAGGCAAACGCCCTCCCCACTGTGCTATCTCTCCTATCTCTCCAGCCCCTGATCGAGTACTTTCTTGAGAAGAAAAGCAAATGCCTTAGTGGAACCCAAGCGCCAAGTCCTTCCTCACACTCTCTCACGTGCCCCCACTCCCACCCAGACCCCCAGTCTCTTCTCTACTTCTATCCTGCTCTCAGAGAAAGTTTGGTCTCAGAGACTCTGAACTCCGTAGAGACCCAGGGCTCCGCGAGCACCCAATGCAAACCTGCCTGGTGTTTTCTGCCAGTTAGAAAGATCTGGGAACAATCTGTCTGTGGGGAGTTTTTCTGGCGAGGTCACAGCCCAAGTGCACAGGCTGGCCCAGTCTGCCCTAGTGCCATCTCCTCAGAAGTCGGCTTCCAAGGGTTTTATTGCCAAACAGAGGGAGTGGAATCATTCTCATGGGGCTTATTCCTAGGCATCCATTGAGATGCAAATGGCGCTACCCTGATGTTTCCCAAATTGAGTGGCACAGATCACAAATGTCCAAGGAGATGCTAATAGGTGTTCTGAAAAGAAAAAGGATTCTGAGGTTAAATTAGTTTGGGAAACACAACATACTCCTAGAGAATTATCATGTATATTAGCACATTAAGGAATCTGCAAAGTCCTTCAGTGGAGAAATCCATTCTTTTGCTTTGCTGGAACTTCCCCCATTTGTTTGATTTGGGGACCCCTCTTTTCTGATGAACTATTTATTAACATTCCGTGTGACATTGGCATTCCATTTGTCTCTGCTTGAGAGAGTTGGGAATGTTCCTTTCTCAGGGTCCTTTTCCTAATCCCCTACTCAGACAATTGAAAGAAGATTAATTCGGGTTGTTTTTATTTAGTTGTTTCCTGAAATGCGGCACCATTCAGTCGCGTGGGGCGGGGGGAACAGTGAGTTAACAGCGGGTCTGAAACTGGGAACGCTGAGCCAGGCAAGCTTGCTCCGATTCGGGTCACTTGGAGCAGCCAGTGGCTCTTGGGCTCCTTTCCTCTGAAATCAGCCTGGAAATATCCTCCTCAGCCTTCAGATCAGCATCTTCTGAGCCTCCCTCTTCCTTTCTCGCCCTCTGGACATTTGAAGGGCTTTAGTTTAGCCCACACACATGGCTTCTCTCTGCCTGCCCGGACTAATATTGCTCTCACTGTCTTTCCAGGAGCACCTTTGACTTCAGGGCAGAGAGAGAGTCAGGAGGGACACGGAGTTTCTCTGTCCTTTCTGTCTCGAGCCCGGTAGGCTGAAAGGGCCTTCAGGGAGTCTGTGACTGACTGATTTGGATCTGTGTGAGCCCTCATTTCACAGAGCCACACAGGATGCCCTGTGGGGTCTGGTTTGCCACAGAGTGTCCACAGCAGGAGCCCGGCTGTCTCCTGAACATGGGGTGGACTCTGTGGGCTGGTGTGAGGGGAAATGCCCAGGAGCAGAGAGGTGATGCATGAGTGTGACTCTCGTCCAGCTTGTGGCTCACTCGCCCCCAAAACAAGCTCAAGCAAACCCTCGGAATCCCTTTCAGAGAGGCGTCCCACCCTGGTGTGGATCCTGCAGCCAGCCTTCCTGAGTGGCAGGGGTGTTGCTGCAGTTCAGGGAAGAAGACGCCTCGCCCTCGGCTCTTCAGATCATCAAGCGTAGACAAACTCGCCATTCCAGTCACTTCCTTAATGCCTACAACAGAGGCCAGTCTAAAACAATTCTGGTCTCAGGTAGCTCCTGTGAGAATTTAGCTCAGACCCGAGGTCAATGCATCTCCTGCTTTTCCCTGAGGTCTGTCCTTTCATGAAAAATGATGACTTCACTCTGGCCTGCTTGTCCAGGTGCCACTGTGCAGCCACGGCAGCTGCCCAGTGCTGCCTCCTGCTCTAGCTCGGATAATATCGGGACGCGTTGCAGGAGGGCTTGGCCCGCACGAGCGCTGTGCTGCAGTGGGCTCAGAAGAACAGCAAGGAAGCAGAGATCACAGTCCTAGACCATAAACCAGAGGCCAGAGGCCCAGAACTTGTCACGCACAGACTGACTTTCCAGTTGTCAACATCATAAAATGTTGCTAAACTGGATTATTCACACCCTTCACCCCCAGATCTCCTCATGATCCAGAAAACCAAAGGCTGTGATGCCACGCAGGGCATGACCTTCCCCCGGCACCTGGGACTCCCTCTGAATCAGAGGGTTCCCCTCCTCTGCGCTGCCCAGGAGGACTGAACTCCAACCTCTGCCCTGCTAGGAAGCCCCCGAGGGAGCTGAGGAGATGCTGGACTGGCTCCCCACCCTGCTTAGTCCTCCTGCGGCTTGAGGCCATTCTGCTCGGGGAGCTGCGTTGATGGAGGCCCTCAGCACAGCGCCTGTCAGAGAGCCCTCAGGAGTCGCTCTTCCCTCTTTCCTCGCCCAGGACACAGACAACTTGAGGATGCACCCGTGGGAAGCCGGAAGGTTTCACCGTGGAGCCTGCAGTCTCGTGTTTGATCCTGGAGTCTCGAGCTGTTCCTGAGGTCTGTGCCACTTGGTCATTCATAGAAACAGCATCCACAGCAGGACTGCACGAAACAGAGATGTGCAAATAAAAGATGCAGCTGAGGATGCTAATGTCTTTAGTATTACTCTTGGCCCATTGCGGTCAGGTGTTTGACTCTCCAAGTACATCATTCTTTTGAAAAAGGAGCAAAGATTCACCAGATGACAAAAAAAAAAAAAAAAAAAAAAACCCTAAGCAAAATCAGAAAAAAAATGGTGTGGTGGTTTGTACAGCAGCTGCAGGAACATGAGGAGATGCTTGTAGGTTTTGTTGCGGAAACTAAAGGAAGGCCACCAGCGGGGTCACGGTGACAATCCCTGTGTGCATATGTGGGTGTCCATGGGCCTGGGGAGACTGAAGGTAGCTGAGAAGCATCTCTGGGTCAGAGTAAGTGGAAGTGAAGGAAGATGGATGGAAGGGATGCGTGTGGGCCAGTGGGAGAAGGACGCTAAGACTCTCCCAAGTCTTGACCAAGGCAGCCGGTACGTCATGCTAAAGAAACAGTGAGGTGGGGTGAGGACAAGCAGACTTGACAGGACGTGACGACTCCATTGCACCAAGTCGGGAGTGCCTAAAGAGCCCCAGGCGGACTCGCCCTGCCAAAACGTGTACCTGGGGTTCAAGACAAACGTTTGTACTAGAGATGGAGTCAGAGAACACTTAACTCAGGATTGCCGAGAGCTCAGATCAAAGCTGAGGAAAGTCAGGCGTGCCGGATTAGCCGTGATGCGGCTTCAGGCTCTCGACCACACCTGGAGGGGAGACAGCCCACAGAAGTCTGAATTTGGAAGCGGTTTCCTATAAGCTTCACTTGGAGATTCTGAGGCAAGCACTCGGTGCACACAAGGCTGACACGATAATGAGGACACTAGTTAGGCTCTCTGGCGTTTGCTCATTCTCTTAGGTAACAGACTCCCCCTGATCACAATCTCTCCGCACCTGCCTTCGGTTATTCTGAAACAATCCAGCCATCAAACTCCATCTTAAGCCTTCCCAGTGTTTTTATTGCTATTAAGAATCCTCTTCAACCCCCTCTTCCCTTCAAGATCTAAGTCATACGCCCTTCCCTAGTGGGGACCGCCTCAACTGAAGTTATTTCCTTATTTTTGTTATGGAAAATCCTGAACACAAGAAAGTAAGAAAATTCTATTTAAAGCTGCCATTTACCCAATCCTGACAATGCAGTCAGCAACATTTTGTTGAGTTTGTTCCTTTTGGGAGTTTCAAAATAAATTACATCAAATCATGCCCTTTCTCCTCTAATGCCTCATTTTAAATCATGCATTTATGACTCAGAAATACTATACAAGTGTCCCGCACTATCTCTGGAGCTCTGACTCCAGAAATCCCTTGCAAATATCCTGCTATACAGATGATCAAGTTCCCTGTGAAATGGTATGATATTTACATAAAACATTTGCATTTCCTTAGCTATTTTTTACAGCATTTCAACATTTCTAGATTACTCATAATTACGTATAGTACAACACATATATCTATTAATAACTGCTGTGTTGATTAGGGAATAATAGCAAGAATAAGCTACATTTGTCTCTATATATCTAATTCTAAGGCCACTCTCATAAGTATAACTATAATGTTCTATTTTTAATACCTGGGATAGATCTATAGACACGAAGAATGTTCTGTGTATAACATGACATGTGTTATTGCCTTATCAACAAAGCTAAGACAGGCACCAAATTGCCATGTGTAAACTTAATGTCTTCCACTTCTTCAAATTGTATTATGGGGTGCTGGAGGGAAGTTCTAAGCAGTACATGAAGACCTTGGGGGTTCTCCTTATGGTCCTCCAACCGCTGGCTAGAATCTTCAGTGATATAGTACTTCTCAGGGGTGACCAGAGCAACACCTAAGGGGTCTCAGGGGCCATGAGGTGTTGAGGATCGAATTCAGGACCTTGCTTGCATGTATGCCCTAACCCCAGAGGTCTCTCTAGCCCCTTCTTAAAATTGTCTTTCTTGTTTTGAAGCAGGATCCAAACTGCGTTTACATATCATACCTGGTTGTTAAAACCACTAATTAAAACAAAACACCCCGATACCTTCTTTAAAAACAAAACAAGGCTGTATTGTCAAAAACACCAGTCATTTGTCCTATCGACTTGAACGACTGCTTCCCCATGGCATTCTCAGAAACGTACTTCAGTATTGAGGAAAAAAGCCTCTGAAGAGACCCCCGCCTCCGTTCAGCACCAAGCCCGTACCTGACTGATTCGTTTTTGACATTGCTGAGTTCAGGTGAAACCAGGTAGATTTGTACAGTTTTAAAGTTTCCTAACAAATAGCAGCTAATTGTTTCCCACAAAGAAGATTGCAGCCTGGGGTCACTTTGTCCTTACCCACTGGAGGAGGAGGGCTTCCCAGCACTACCAGTCTCTCTAGCTTTGGTCGCTCTAACTCCTGTAAACACAAGCTTGCTCTTGTAGACAATGTGGTTATCCTGAAAACGGCTTGTACAGAAAAACGCGATAAAGGCTTGATTCTTTCCCTTTATCACTCTTCCTGAATAATGAGCCTTGCCCTAACAACCTGCCATGAGGAGCATTTTCATGTTTAAATTCTCAGCTCCCGCCCCTTACACCGGCAGCCTGTTTGCTCCCTTTGTTCTCTGGCGTGATCCCATTAATCATTCATTGCTTCCTTTCTTTTGAAAGAACGTGATGTCCACACTCATCTTGTATTTGCTCAGACAAGAAATCAGACATTCCTTCAAACACCGCTGTTCTTTCTAATGGAAAATGTCATTTAGAGATGATGCCCAAGAGTTTCAAGTGTTTGCTGGTGCCATAACTTTTATGCTTTTAGTAAATATTTTAAGTGCAAACACTACAAAAGTTCATACCCAATTTCCAATTCTATGTTGAAGACCTTCTCTAATTTCATATTTTTACCCGTTTTCTATGACCTGGCATATTTTGTTTCTATTGATGTTTGGAAATTGAATTTTTTTCCAAAAAATATAACTCAAGGACAACCATTAAAATTACTTGAAAATTAATATTACTGAATTGAATTTAGTTTCATAGCCTTGGGTTATGTTATCATCCCTAGATATGCTAGTTTGTATCTTACATGCAATAAAGCATTTTATATTGCTATAATTTAATCAGAAAAAACTTAGTTAGGTATTTAGTTTCATCTTACATAATAGTTTCAATAATAAAAAATAGAGGAAATACATTCAAATATTTTATACACATATTGTGAAGAAAGCCCTTGTATCCCACCAACTTTCTGTTTGTACATATTATATTTAATCAATGCCCCAGTCTGAATATCTGAAAAGCCTGTGAGTTGTTATATTTTATTCTCACAATAGGTGATTATTCAGTTGATCTTGACATAGATACAGAATGATCTCTATCATATGTTGGATTATCAAAAATCATAGTCAGGAAGAAAAGCACCAGAACTGAAGAGCTGGTCTACAGAACCGGGAGGTGGGGGGAGAGGGATGGGGCTCGGTGTCCGTGGGACCTTCGTAGAGGGAAGCAGCCGGTCTGTTGATGCTGTGGTATTGGAGCAGTGTATGCCTGAAACGTGACAATAATGTCTATTATCTAAATTAAAATCATTCTGCATGTGTGCAGATATGTCAAATCCCACCAAATTATCCACCTAAATATGCATCATCTATTGGGTGTCTGTTCTACTTGAATAAAGCCATGGAAAGACAAAGCAGCTCTAAGAAGGCCATGGCCTATTTCCAGCCTATCTTTTCCTCCCACAATAATTTGATACTAGGCTGGGAGCTGTTCCAGATAATTAACTCTTAGCAGGTAGCTGATACGGCAAAAAAATAACACAATATGCATCGTGTTTTGCCAAATTCATAAACAATATCAAATTTTCTTGGATGCATAGTCATGTTTTAAGAAATAAAAACCGGTTGAACGTTCATACATCTCTGCGTTTTTGCAAATGATTTTTCTTATTAAAGCATTCATTAAACTGTTAGGATTTGGTGGTGAGATGTCAGTTCCATCTTTACAATCCGCTTTCTACACTCCCCGCAAAACTGTTAAGCTGCTAATAGGTTTCTCCAAACACTGCTTTTATTAACGAATTAACATGAGCAGCACTTCCAAGGAGGAGTGGGTGGGCTAATGTAAGGGAATCTTCTCTCCTAGGTGTTTTATGATGCATATTTTGAAGAAAAGATCTCGCTCTTCTGAAATGTTAATCTAACATTTCTCCTCCTACTCAGCAGCATCAAAGATATTAATAAAATGCTCAAGAATAAGGACATAGGTGCTGGAAATGAAATGCACTGTTATAACTGAACACAAGAAAGGCTAGAGCAAATGGCAAGCTATCTTTACAGGGAAAAAAAAATGAGCAGGAGTTTTTTTAAGTCCCGATGATCCTGAAAGGCAGGAACAGAAAGAAAATGAACACAAACAAGCCCTGTGTGAATTAACAGAAGATACTTTAAATACTTGAATTAGAAGTGTAGACTATGACTTTCCTACTAGGTGAACTAGAATGGCGATGAAGAAAAGAGAAAGATTCCATCTGGTGAACAATCAGACTTGGTGAGGGTTGTGAGGAGGGAGGCAGGTGATGGTGTGCCTTCCAGGATGTCTTCACGTGCTCATTTTAGTTCTAGATCTCAACAACCCAGACAGAAAAACAATTTGACATGTGCAGAATTTGATTAAGTCATTCAAATTTAGAGTGAAAGAGGCTATAAAGTCAAATTTTTACTGATGAATATCAGAAGATTCAACAAAAACATTTTATTTTTCAATTGTCACTGTCACTGTCATTGTCACTATCATCCCGTTGCTCATTGATTTGCTCGAGCGGGCACCAGTAACGTCTCCATTTTGAGACTTGTTCCTGTTTTTGGCATATCGAATATGCCACAGGGAGCTTGCCAGGCTCTGCCATGCGGGCGAGATACTCTCGGTAGCTTGCCGGGCTCTCCGAGGGGGCGGAAGAATCAAAACTGGGTCGACCGTGTGCAAGGCAAACACCGTGCCGCTGTGCTATTGCATCACACTTATTTGAAATGTTGCAACTAACAAACACAGACATTATTTCTACTTTTTTATTATTATGTTTCATGTTGCTAAAAAATTGATAAAAAGAGGTACCCATCTTTGTGGCATCTCCTGTAGAAGTGAAATGAATTGTAATATCATTCAGTTAAAGCCAAAGCTGTTAGTGTTTATATCCCCACCTCAGTGAAAGATGGTTTTGTTATCTTCAGGTCCTAGACAATGTCTGGTATTTTTTTTTATTTTCTCTATTGAATCATCCTATTCTTTTAAAACTGCTATATTGTAATTTGTTTTTGGCCTAGTGACTAATAAAGCCAATTTCTATTGTCCATTTGCTGTGTATTTATAAATATTCTCCATGTATTTTGCCTGCCTTTGCTCCTGTTTTCTTAATTGACTGATGGGAATCTTTAAGTAATCTGACTCTAATTTCTTTATTGAATTCAGTCATCTTCACCCTGTTTGTATTTTATCACTGCTCTAAATTTCCCTTCAAGTAAGCAATCATTCTGAAATTTAATACAGCCTGAATTACTTGTGTTTTCCCTTTTGTGATAGAGAGCATGGTCTATTGACTATACCACAGTCATTGTTACTGTTATAGGAAAATGTTTTAGGAGCTTTAAAGGTTTTTTCTTTCCACATTCAGATGTACATTTTAGAATTGATTCCAGTGTCTGATGTGAGGTAGGGATTAGAATTCATTTTTTCTATTCATTCAGATTTTAAAATGTTCTAGAAAAACTTAACAAAGTAATATACCTTCATATTTCTCTCTAGATTTTCCTTTCATTATTTTTTCCTGTACTTTTATTTCTTTAAAGTTCAAAAGCAACTGCTATTTCTGAATTCTCCTTACATTGAACTTATCACTATAGTTACTGTCTTCTAATACGATACCTGATGCTATGTTTTATATCAAGATGCCAGCTTTTATTTCTTCCCCAGGTGTTTCTGTTTCATTGCTGAAGCTTGCACTCTGTAAATGTTTGAACCAACAGGAGACAGTGCTCACAGCTGCTGGCAAGTCTACGTAAGGACTGAGAACGGATCTCACAGATTTTTTAACGTTTTCTCTCTTAAAATTTGTTTGCCAAATTTTGTGGGATTTCACCCTACAAAAATGTTGATAGGTAGACTCATTATGTAGGCTCTTCAAGATGGCCTTTTATTTATATTTTCTTCTTTCTGAAGCTTTCTTGGAAAAGTCTAGATTCCTCTGTCTTTTTTTTTTTTCTTTTTGGGTCACACCCAGTGATGCTCAGGGGTTACTCCTGGCTTTGCACTCAGGAATTACTCCTGGCAGTACTTGGGGGACCATATGGGATGCCAGGGATCCAACCCGGGTCGGCCGCGTGCAAGGCAAACACCCTACCCGCTGTGCTATCACTCCGCCCCCCATAGATTCCTCTGTCTTTTTAAACTCTGTTTTCCTTTCCACTCACACTTTTAAGATTCTCAGAGCCTGATGTGGGCCTTCCGCCTCAGCTGCATTTTGTAAATTCTTCTTGGCAGAAAACCTGGTTGATGGTTGGTCTTATCTCATGGTTCCTTTAGAGGTATCAGTCGAACTTACTTGTTTTTTAGTGTCTGAAAATGATTGCTTCTATGGTCTGCACAGTTTATAGTAGTGATGTAGAATCAATTCTTGAACACCTTACCCAAACTGAGACAAAAACAGGGTTTTAAATGTTTTATATTTAATGCATACCACATATATGTGTATATATGTGCATAAATATATATTTACATGTATATAAATATGTGTATATTTATATACATGTAAATATATATAGTGTGTATATTTGTTACCTATTACATAATAGGATTAATTTTAAGAAGATTACTTTGTATTATTAGGGTACTAATAGTCAACAGAGAGACACTTATTTTAGTAACATTTGTAAGTTTATTCTAGAGTATTATGCATTGACGATGTACATGGCAGACATTTAGTATTTACATATTTTGAACACTGATATTAATATAGATTCTCCTTTTGAATATTCACTTGATAGCAACTTATGTATCAACTCTTAGTTTTTATGAAAGCAAGAATAAATTTCCTGGGGCTGGAGCGATAGTACAGCATATAGGGCATTTGCCTTGCACACGGCCGACCTGGGTTTGATTCCCAACATCCTATATGGTCCCCCGAGCACTGCCAAGAGTAATTCCTGAGTGCATGAGCCAGGAGTAACCCCTGTGCAACGCTGGGTGTGACTCAAAAAGCAAAAAAAGAAAAGAATAAATTTTCTTATTCAATAAAGTTTCAAGTGTATGTGAAAATTTAACCGCAGACTAGCAAAGCAGGTATATAAAATTATCTCTGAAACATAGAATCCACTCATATTAGCTGTAAAATAATCATGATTAATGAAAAACAGGACAATTAAATGATATACAATCTATGTTACATAATCAATTGATCCAAGTTGAA
This sequence comes from Sorex araneus, assembly GCF_027595985.1. NCBI lineage: Eukaryota > Metazoa > Chordata > Mammalia > Eulipotyphla > Soricidae > Sorex > Sorex araneus. The sequence goes on from NC_073305.1 coordinate 188,808,516, forward strand.
ATTTCACAAAAATTCTGACAATGGATTTATATTTTTCTGAAATACTGAAAATGGATTTATATTTTTCTTCTGTAAACTCAGTGACTTTTTGTATTCATAATAAATTAAAATCTAAGTTATCTTTGATTAGCTTATTTTTACTCAAAGAGATTCATATGTTCATACACTTTAAAACAGTAATCAAGAAGAAAATAATTGCTGCTTCGTTTATAATGAATGAAAGCATTATATACAAAGATAATGTTGTAGATATTATAACTATATGAAAGCTATTTCTTCTGAGAAATATCTCTTTAACTGTATAAATTCTACTCCAGTTCATGTTAAATACTGATATAAAAGGTATTCATATCTTAAGACATGGCATATGGTTATAACTGTATATGCAGAAAAAAAAATTTCCCTAAGTAGCACTAACATTTAACGACATTGCTATTTTGTTTAGGAAAAGTCAATACTTTCATTAAAGCTTTTGGCTAATTTTTTTTTTCAAATTTTATTGAATCACTGTGAGATAGTTACAAGCTTTCATGTTTGGGTTGATATCACACAATGATCAAACATCCATCCCTCCACCAGTCACATTCCCCACCACCAATATCCCCTGTATACCCCCCCTTTCCCACCCTCCCCCTGCCTCCATGGCAGACAATATTCCCCATACTCTCTCTCTACTTTGGGGCATTTTGGCTTGCAGCTGAAGAATTATATCATCAGCCACCATTAAACATGCACTAACTCGGGAGCTCAGGGCTATTTCATGGCTCTCAGAATAGGGTAAGCATTAATTTCTCTTTTTGTCCAGGACATCAACAAACATATATTTCAGATCTTTAGCTCTTTGCTTTTTTCACTCTGATTTGATTCTTCAGTCAAAAGTAGACACACTATATTAGAGAGATCATAGTATTTCATTAGGCTACCATCAAATAATTAAAGTAATCTGGAATTGTAAGCAGACATGCTTTTTACATATTTTAGATTTTTAAGATCATTTTGGAAATCTTGTCATGATTAAATAACTAATTGTAGAGAAAACGGTCATCTAGAGACTATTAAATAAAAATGTGATTTGACTAAATTATGTGACTCGCATTAAGATACCCTACATGATTTTTTTTTAGTATTTTTTATTCTGTAAATTAAAGGTAGCAATAAAATACAAAATTTGGTTTTGCATTTGTATGTGTGTATATATACATATAAAACACATACATGAACTCATATACACATGGACATGGACGTCAAAGGCACATGGAGATGCCTTATGTAACACGGGCATTAAACACCCAGGCCTGCAGCTCACACCCTGCTCTGTACAAACATTAAAGCAGCCTGCCATTTGCCAAGGGAAATACTTTTGTGAGGCTCATTAATTTAATTGGTCCCTGTCATCTAGTTAAAAAGAAGAAGAGAAGAGCATTTTCTGACAAAACCAAAAAAGATGGCTAAAAATCCTATTAGATTGTGCAGCACTTGAGAAATTTTGACGTTAGAGAGGAAATTGAGTTGAGAAAATTGAATTCAGTACTTGCACCAACTGTCCCACCCACACCCCTCATGTCTAGTGTGGCAAGTCATAAAATTGCTAACGATAACAGAGTTGGAAGTCTTAACTATTAAGATCTCTCACTAATTGATTGCCTCCTTTTAATTGCACATTAAATGTGTTTTATCTCTGGACGCATAATTGCAGTTTGTCTCCATTCCACTGAGAATATCCCTATAAAATGGTGGAAACGCCTAGTCTGAGAGTCAGCGTGAAATCACTCCGCCTTCCACTGCTGCTGGTCCTCTGTAATCCCACTGTCTCCCCTCCTGATGTGAGAACAAGATGTTCTCAGATGCACAAGGTGTACCTAAATGATCTGACAGAAAAATCCTATCCAGCCAGGACCAGGTCTTGATCCAGGTACGCAGTAATGTCTCTTAGGAATTTGGAAATAGTCTTTTCTGTGCAACCAGGAAGAGGTGTGTGAATGTGTGTGTGTGTGTGTGTGTGTGTGAGAGAGAGAGAGAGAGAGAGAGAGAGAGAGAGAGAGAGAGAGAGAGAGAGAGAAAGAGAGAGAGAGAGGGGAGAGAAAGAGAAAGAGAATGTGTTGTGTGTGTATGTGAGAGACAGAGGGAGAGAGGGAGAGAGAGAGAGAGAGAGAGAGAGAGAGAGAGAGAGAGAGAGAGAGAGAGAGAGAGAGAGTGTGTGTGTGTGTGTGTGTGTCTGCCAGGCAGTGGGAGGTATTTGGGGTGGAATCTCTCCCCTCATATCCCCTTGCAGGATATGAACCTTTCTAGAATATTCTGGACTGCTGTTACCTCAGTGTCTGTTAATGCTCCCTTTCCTTTCAGGCTCCCTCATCCACCTCCAGTGCCTTAAAATGACCTTGGTTGATCCATTCTATAATTTTCTGAATCACAAGTGTCTTTTTTCAATGTAACACTTGTCTCCTAAGAGAGGGTCAACAAATGACTGCCGTGGCCCCAATACCAATTCCCTCTCTTTGTATCGTCACAAAACTAAGAATGCTTCTAAAATAGTTTGAAATAATTGGAAAAATTATCAAAATAATAGACACTTATTGGACACACAAATTTCCTAGCATTCAAATTTCAATGCCCATCAGCAAAGTCATCTGGGTGCACACACCCAAGCGCTTCCGTATGTTTTATTTGCAACTGTGTCATTCTAAAATGACATGAACCCTTGGGACTTTTATCAACCTAAAATCATTCTTTCTGGGCCCTCTTCAGGAAATTTGCCTAACACTGTCCTTGAATTTTAGTTTGACACAGGGTTGGGAAAGTTACCTAACTTTCCCTGAAGTTAGGGCAATCAGTTACCAATGGAACAATTGGAATTAAACTGTATAGGACAGTGAGCGCAATAAAATTAATATTCAAACTTCTCCCAACAGAAGTACCTCAACTATAATGTACCCACCTACTGCCATTTCCTTAAACCTTTTTATGTAGCGGTTATGTTTCAGTACCTGAAGCATTTATTCAGAACTTAATTTGCAAGTCTTACTGTTTTAGGTCGTTAAACTTTGACTGCTTGGATTTCTCCAACCATAAAATGAGATCTGAAATAAATACTGACTGTGGCTTCTGTTTTGTTACAAAATTTCCCCCCCTTTTTTTTTTATCAATGCCAGAGATAGAACTCAACTTCACACATCTGCGGCATGCGCTGTAACACTGAGCTACATGCCCAGAGAAAACTCCCAATATTTTGATAGTACCAACCTTCAGGATTAAATTTTTTCAGATCAGTTGTTGAATTCACTTTGCAGAAAATTAAGAACAGAATTCTATCTTATTGAAATATCTCTTACAGTGAAAATTTTGCTCTATCTCTAAAATCCTTCTTTCATCCCAAACCACCTGGCACTATCCAATGGGTCTCTGGAAGACCCATCACCCAGAACCCCCGAGTGGTTTAGAATGGATCTCCACAGTTTCTTCTTCAGGCATTTTGTTTAGCTTTCACTAACAATTTCTTCTGTAGATGCTATGTAAAGCCCTTGAACTTGTCCAAATAGACATTCTACTCCCTAATTCTAGTAAGCGAAAGTTTGTGGTCTACTTTTTAAATTACTTAGAACTGTAGAAAACTTGAAAAAAATTGGTTAATTGCTCTCATGTAAGGAACAATGGTAGCTCCCTCCTTAAGTGGAATTGCTTCCTTAGCATTGTAAGTGTTTTATCCCCTCAGTGAAAATGCTGCCTCATGGGAACATCCAATTGACCGGACTGAAGGCCACAGGCAGAGAAGGTTTGCTAACTTGACTAGCGACTGTGGTACTTCAAAGGACAATGTTGAATTTAACTTTTATAAGCTGTCTGGTCTACAAGTCTTGCCTTTTACACTGTTTAAGAAACCCTCTTGAAAAATATATCTGCAGGGACAGTTATTGAGGTCTTTGGTTCAGAAAACAGACCCTATATAAATTGCGCTTTTCCAGAGACTGGCTGTGTGCTATTTTTTCTCGTTTGCAATCAAAAGTTGGCTCAGTCATTAGATCCCTCCTGTGATGGTTAGCTGTAGACCTGAAACCTTGCCTTGAATTATTCAGATGGATTTCTTTTTGTTATAAGACTCACCAAGTTCATGAGGCTCCGTACAGCATCCTGGGCCAGCTTTGATTTGCTGCCACCTTGGGCGTGCTCTCTAGGCTCTGCATTCACCCTTCCCCGCAGGTGAAGCTGCACCCGGACCTCAGCTGCTCCCGGTGCTTGGCTAACTCTTCTGCTCTGAAATGCTCCTGGGACAGAAATCGCACCACCAACCTGGATAATCTTTCCTACAATTTTCAACCGACACAATCAAAGAAAACTTAGTTTCTTTTCCTCTATCCACTTAGTGAGAGGTAATAGGGTTTTTTTTTTTTGGTTTAATTAATTAATTTATTACTCTATCTAAATTGCCTCTGGAAAATTGGAACCACGTTTTGTCTGTTTTTTAATATACCTTAAAATCCTCCAAATGAAAATGCTTTACTCAAATTACCAAATGTGGAATAAGCGTTAATTGCCTATACGCTTTACTGTAAGGCATTATTTGTGGAATGGTTTTGCTTGATTACATTTTGAAGAAAATGTGAGAAAATGGACAACTTTCTCTCTGAACTAGCAATTAAGACTGAATGCTCACGAATCTGTTTGGCTAGATCCTTGGCTTTTTTTTATTCACCTAAAATTTACTAAGTGCATCAAATCCCTTAGAAATGCCAGCTTAGGTTAACATAGTCTTCCTCTAGGAACAAAACACAGAATGAATTGAAAAGCACAGTTTGCATATCTGATGAATACATTTATAATTTCATAGACTTGGTATGAAGAATTCATATTCCTGCAGGTACTTGAAATCCTGGTAAGGAAACTCTACAATGAACTAGGATTCTAATCTCTCCCAGAAGAAGCAGTTAAAGTAAAATATTCTTTCTCTATCCACTGCCTTTTCTCAAATTCCTCATGTAAGTGGTTAGGAATACAGAATGGAATTGGTCTGAAATAGACGCAACTGAGTGGAAACTTCCATAAGCCCTAACTTCCATTTCAGACTGTGAGGAGGAACACTTTGTGGTAAATTAAACACCTGAAATTTTACTATCTAAGACTAAGTTAGCACTGCTTGGGGATTTGACAAAGAAATTCTTAAGAAATTTTAGGAGAATATAAAAGAAACAAAGAATCTAGCCAAATAGATTCTCCATTAACACAACACATTAGCCAAGAGAGAGCAACAAGAGCAGGTGCTAAAGAGGGAAATTGAGGAAAGAGTCCAGCAAATTCCCTGAGTGAGGAGACAGGTCTGAAGGTCTGAAGTCAGACAGATCACACTCTCCAGAGAATCCAGAAAGGAGTATTTGTCATGTCAGAGTAGCAGAAAAAGTGCACAGAATAGAGACAGAACCCAAAAAATTCTTGACTATTGAGCAAAGAACTAAAGAGGATGTGTGAAGAAAGTGCTCATGGCCTGGGAAAGGAAATCTAGACCTTTCTAAGGAAGAGCGCCTAGCATGCGTGGGATGTGGGAAACAGCCCATCGGTCAGCTGTGAGGAGAGAAACTTGAGTAGAGTGACTAGGGAAACTGCAGCATTAAGTTAGAGAGGAGTCACCGTCCCGAAAACTAATGACTGTATCCCAACAAATGAATATCCCTCCCCCTGCAGTAGCTACTCTGACCAAGCAGTAATTATTTCTAATTTATTGATGTATCACTCACTTATATTTCGATATAAACATGGGGAGTATAGCTTCACACCTCTCTTCTGTGTACCCTCACCACACTCATCCTCATGGTGCTAGTGACGTCCCCCTGCATTTCTGCAGCCCCTTCAGGAACCAGGTACCTTTAAAAAATTGTCTTTCCATTTGCTTTATTTATTTATATTAAACATATGAGAAAAAATTGTCTGGTAACTGTCTTTCACCTTCTGAGTTATTTCAAAACATAATCATTTCAAGTTCCAACCAGGTGGCTATAAAAGGAACAACTTTGTCATTTGTAATAGCTGAGTAACCTTTCATTAAATATGTCACACCCCATTTTCCTTAGTCATTTGTCAATGGAAATTAAGCCTTTCACATACCTTAACTATAGGTAACAATATTGCTATTAATGTTGGTATAAAAACTCTTTTCAAATTGCCCAATATATAAATCTTAAAAGGTACATCCAATAATCACTTGTCACCTCATCCTGTTGATCTCCAATTTGCTCGAGCGGGCACCAGTAACGTCTCTGTTTGAACCTGTCTCATGCTAGTGTAGCCCAATGGTACCTGCTCACTCCAGGAACACTAAGAGCTTCAAACCATTTGTTCAGGGTTTTGACAAAGAAGTCTAACCATCTCGTAGGTGGGCGGCCATGTGGGCTTTTGACGTCCCATGGAATCCAGTTGGTAACAGCGCTAGTCCAGCAGTCGTCTCTAAATTGCATTATGTGTCTGGCCCATCTAATTTTTGACGCCTTGACAAAAGAGATAGCGTCCCTGATTCTTGACCATCCACGAAGGTTGGAACTCTGGATTCCTTCTCTCACTTGAGTGAAATGTGATATTCCAAGCATAGGTCTTTCGATTCCTCTTTGGGATATAGGAATAGCATTCTCATCCTGTTTGCATAGGGCCCAGGTCTCTGAGGCGTATGTTAGTGCCGGAAGAATGGTGGAGGAGAAAAGATGTGCCCAGAGCTGGAAGTTCTTCATCCTTTTAACCACTTCTTCGACGCTTTTGAAAGAATTCCACGCTGTTCTCTTCCTCCTGCACAGTTCTGGTGCCAAGTCATCCCTCATGTTGAGTTCTCGATCCAGGTACACGTAGCTGCTGCATTCGGAGATGTTTGTTTCTCTGAGAGAAAATGGAACATCAGGGACTATTTCGTTTTTCATGAACACCAATTTGCTGAAATTCAGCTGCAGTCCAACTTTTCCACACTTGCAGTCAAAGTCGGCCAGCATCTGTGCCCCTTGGCTAATGTTTGGTGTTATGAGAATGATGTCATCAGCGAAGTGGAGGTGGTGTAGTTCTATCTTCACTCCTATTCCTTCCCATTTCAGTCATCACATGATGTTCAGAGAGTGGCACTGAAGAGTTCTGGTGAGATGGTGTCACCCTGCTGAATCCTTCTCTTTACGTCAATGATCACTTCCTTGTAGAATGGTGAGATCCTGGTGGTGAATCCATAATACAGCTCGCAGAGGATTCTGATGTACTGAGTTTGAATGCCCTGTTTGGCCAGGGCTTTGATGACCACTTCGGTCTCAACCGAATCAAAGGCTTTCTTTAAATCAATGAATGTTAGACAGAGTGGCATCTTGAATTCTCTCGAAGCTTCAGTGAGTTTGGTCACTGTGTGGATATGGTTGATCGTGCTGAACCCTTTTCAGAACCAGGCTTGCTCGCATGGTTGTCCTTCGTCTAGTGTTCTGCCTATTCTATTTAGGATGACTCAAGTGAACAACTTGTAGGTAATGGAGAACAGGCAGATTGGGTGATAGTTGCAGATGCTGTGGTATGTCTTCCTTTTTGTACAACCGAATGTACTTGCATTCAAAGTACAGACAGTCATTTTAGTCCTTCTTCATTTTGGCAGTCTAGTTCATCCCTGAGTTTTTATCAGACTCTCCTTGCTCATCCTTCTTAATGATGCCATATTGGGGGCTCTTGTCAGTTGAATGAGGCCAATTGTTGTTACTGTTTTTGGCATATCGAGTACGATACGGGTAGCTTGCCAAGCTCTGCCATGTGTGCGGGGCACTCTAGGTAGCTTTCTGAGCTCTCTAAGAGGGATGGAGGCTTTTAGGGCGGCCCTCAATTGCCCTTTCTGGTGTTCCCATGGTTCACACCGTATTTGAACCTCATCAAGTATGGTGTGGAAATTACGGAAAATGGGTATTAAGTGTCTTAAGGTGTGTCCGGAAAGTGACCTGGAGTGTGGCGGTAGCTGGGTAGTGGAGGTAGTGGAGGTCGGCCGATGAGATCTTTACCTGGCTCTGGTATACAGTGGGTCGCATGGGTTTGATCTCCGGGGTGCCAGAGGATCTTGTTTCCGGTTCTCATTGAGCCTGGAGTCCAATGTTACAAAGTTCTGCTTTACCTGGTTCTGTGGGACTTCACTCATGAGGGAGATTCGGCCCAAGTGTCCAGAAAGCAGCCTGAAGCATGGCGGTGACTGGATAAATCTATTTACATCCAATAGTAAATAAGATTTTTAAACACAATTTATAATTAAATAAGCTTGTGAGATGTGTTTTGTGTTAAAAAATATCAAATGAAATTTCTGGGGATAAAATTTACTTGTGATATCAAAAAATGCTGATGGCATTAATGTCTGAGGCATGTAAAAAAGTGTTATCACATTGATATAAGGAAATAAAAACTATCAATATTAAACAGAGGAAACTATTTATAGAACATTACTGATCTTTTAATAGCTGAAAATAAAATGTAAAAATGAATTTGAGGAGTAGTGAGAAATATTCAAAGTTGGAAACAGTGTAAGACCGCGCACATAAGATCCTAAACAAAACTCATACAAAAATTATAAACATTAAACTATAGGACATAATTTCAATAATCAAATCTACTGATTAAAAAACATCATCATAAATGCACCTTGAGAAAAGTTACCAGTCGCAAAAATGACAAAGAAGGAAAACAGGCTTTGGTTTTTGCTTTTTGCCAGAAACAAAACAAAAGAGATTGTGGACTAATACCTCTAAAAAACTAGAAGAAAATTCATGTCTGTCCGAGATGAGCTGGCCCATAAAAATACCTTCAGAAATCAAAATGAAAAAGCTTTTCCAACATAGAAAAGGTGAAATAATTCATCATGACAGAACTGCACTACAAGAAATGTTAGACTGTCCCTAAGGCAGAACAAAAAATGGTACCATCCAGAAACACATCTGTGTACAAGATAATTGGAAGCACCAGAAATGGCAAAGCATGGCAACAACATATATTTCTTATTATTATCTAAAGCATGCTAGCATACAATGAGCAATTAAAAGAAAGATAGAAACGGTATTGACAGATTCATGTCAGTTTTCAAGGTAGACAGAGCAAAATATGAGAAAGGTAGAATGTTGCCTGAGAATACCAAAATGTAATATCAATATGATAGTGAAAATGTAAGTATTCTATCGTGCTTCTCATAATATGTGGAATTCAGCACAGCACCACTGAAAACACAGAAAGATATGCTTATGTTGTGTGCTTAAATTTAAAACAGCACTAAAATAAGGAACAAAGAACTAGCTAGGTCTATAAGCCGAAAAGGGGAAAAGGTGGATATTAAAAGCACCTACTTTGTAATAGAGAATACAGAAAAATACTAAAGTGTAATGATAGTCAAGTGTATATTGAAAGAAACGATGTGTATGACTGGCCTTTACCCCCTTTAAATGCAGAGATCATAAGATTGGATTATAAAAATAAACAAATATGACACAACTATATTTACCCATCACTTTTTAAAACATAATAATAAGACCACTGTCATCCCATTGTTCATTGATTCGCTCGAGTGGGCACCAGTAACATCTCCATTGTGAGACTTTTTGTTACTGCTTTTGGCACAAAAGTTAAAATTAAAATATGTCCATATCTACACCATGCTATCATTAATCAAAACAGTGAGCGGTAACATTAGTTTTAAAAACACGATTTAAAAATTGAATACTGCCAAAGATTCAAAAAGACAGTTGATAATGGAAAAAATATTTTTAAAAGGTAATTCTAAAAATCATTAATGGTTTCCATATAAACGACTTGCTTCAACACGTATGAAAAAAATGTGATAATCAGCAAGGAGAGTGTTAAATTAACAACTAAATTCAGAAGCTTCACTATACATACCAAGAACTGATGAAACAAATAGACAAAACAAGAAATACTATAGGAGAATTGAGCAATACTGTTATCCTTACTGGCAATTAAAGAGTTTAACCCCTGAGCAGTCAGGGGACACGAAAAGGAGTGATATTTTCAACCATAAAACTGGCTTCGGTACAGTTGTGAGTAAATGGTACAGTGTATTTTTTCTGGTTAGAATATATTTAAATTAAAAATTAAACCACAGAAACCAACTGTACATTGTGCCTGTGAAGGAGGTCTGCTCGGGGCGTGGCAGGGGGAGGGAAAGCGGGGACAGTGGCCAGGTAAGTTGACAGGGGGGATGTGACAGGTGCTGGAGCACAGCATGCTTATAGCATAACTAGAATAACTTTGTAAATCAGAGATTCTAAATAAAATGATAAAAATCATTAGAATCAAAAATTAGGAAATCTTTGTAAAAACTATAAAATATTAAAAAATTAAAGCCAAGCATCTAAATGATTCAAGACTATGAAAAATTATAAAGGAAATTTTAAAACATTTTAATTAAATTTAAAAACTGCAAAGATTTGTGGGACTTCATTAAATTGTATAGTACTAAATTCCATATTGAAAAGAAGCATTCCAAATGTACGACTTCAGTTTCTACCTTCGCAAACCAGGAGGAAAATAGATTAAGTACAACATTAGGAGAGGAAATGAAGGTAATAACAAAAATAACAACAATAATAAAATACAAACAGGAAGACATTATCAAAAATCAATGAATGCTAAGTTTAGGTCTCTGAAAAAAATCAATAAAACTGGTATACACTTCTAGGATGTGATCAGGAGAATAAAAAGAGAAAAGACACAAGTTGGTGATATCAGGAGTCAGAGAACAGAGAAGAGTAGATATTAGCATTGTGATTATGTTTATGATGGCAAGAAGTTACAAAATTGAATGAAGGGGCCAAGAGAGAGTGACCAAGGTGTGTCAGCATCACTGAGTCCTCTGAGCATTGTCCCTGATGTCCCTGGGACCAAGGGGTCCTTGCAATACCACATCCTTAGTCCTTGCACTGTCCCACTGTCCTGATTGGCTAAGAATGGCTGGTCCCTTCACGCCCTCCCCCAGTTTACTTCAATTTAAACACTGTAGCACTGTCATCCCATTGTTCATTGATTTGCTTGAGCAGGCACCAGTAACATCTCCATTGTGAGACTCTTTGTTACTGTTTTTGGCATATTGAATATGCCACGTGTAGCTTGCCAGGCTCTGCTGTGCAGGAGGGATACCCTCGGTAGCTTGCTGTGCTCTCTGAGAGGGACGGAGGAATTGAGCCCGACCAGCCGGCTGCATGTTTAAAATTTTATTTTATTTTAGGCACCATCATTTACAATCCTGTTAATGGTATGGTCTCATGCATAAAACATACCAGCATCACATTCTCCCCCAGCCCCAAATTTTAAAAAATTAAATAGAAAATTTACTTGGCATTTGTAAATCATCCCATCTCAAGAAGAAATTCAATACCTATTTATTTTTTTAAAGTGGGTTTGTCATTTAAAAAATAATTAGCACACGGAGATCTACAGGCACAGATGGCTTAACTGATCAATTTTATCACAATCTTAAGGAAGAAATAATACTAATCTGCATAAATAAATCTAGAAAATTGATGAGAAATAAGTATTTCAAATTGATTCTGTTCTATCAATATTACCCAAATAGGAAAACCCAAGTCAAAACATTACAAAGAAAAAGGTCAGCTGAATGTCATCAACATAGAAGTAAAAATTTTAATAAAATTTTAGTAATTTGACTCAAAGAATACTTAAAAAAATTAAGGTGTTTTTAAAAAAATGATCAAGTGGTCTTTATTCTAGTATACAGGTTGTCTTAATGTACTAAAATCAATAAACTTAATTTGCTTTATGCATGTTTTATAATATTGCATAATAAAGTTAATAAACTTAGCATTTTAAACAGTACCATTTATTTGTGTATTTCCAAAAGACAGGAAGTTAAGGATGGTGTGACTGAAGCCAGTGCTTGTAAGACGGGAAGAATGGTGGTGTTGGGTGGTCTAAATCTTTACTCTGGGGTCTGGAGAAAAATCTGGCTCCAAATTTATTCTTGTTGCAGAATTCAGTGCCTTGTGGTTGAAGGTCTGAGGTCCTGGTTTCTTTCCAGCTGTCAGCTGGAGACTTCAATCAACTTCCGAGATGACTCATAGCCCATAAATACATCTTCCCCACCTACAAGCAACAGCCTGGCAACCCTTCAATGCTGCCAATCTTTGATTTTCTTCTCTGCAACCCTTTGAAAGATACTCTGTTTTTTAAGGGCTTATGTGATATGTTTGCTGTCTTAAAATTAAATATTCTATTGAAAATGATATGATCATAGCAATAATATCTATATAGTAGATGGGATACATACTGGAGAGGAGGGGTGAAAGGAATCTTGGCAAACATTTTAGAACCATATCTTTCAGCATATTAACAAACTCAAAAGAGACAAAAATTATATGATCACCAAAATAATTGCACCAAAGTCTTTCAGAAATCAAACATTCCTTCCTGATAAAAAAAATATTGTAGAGATCATGACGCTTTATTATTTATTTGATAATGAAGAGATGTATTTACCTAATTCTTACTGTATTTAATTTTAAACTTTCTCATAGTACATGCTATTCTTCTGTCTAATTTTTAAGGAGTATACTTGCAACAGCAATTTCTTTTCATACTTTGTTAAATGAAAATCCATCAGTCCTACTAAAATTTCCAAAATATGTTTTACTTATGCTGAATTTGGCAATTTTGTGGTACTGCTAATTGAGGTTATTGGTTTATAAATTCATGTGGCTCTTGTAAGAGTGGTCAAATTTTATGATTTGTTAGCAAGGAGATTCGATACATTAATATTCCTATCAATTTATCAGAAAGATCTTTAAATATTGGAAAGATTTAGAGTACACGGGGGAGATAAACATTTTCTCAATATTTGGAATTTCATGGGAAATTTTATCTTTAGTAGTTTGTGCTGTTGTTTACTTTTCTGTTTTTAACAGACTCACTCTTTTCATTTTCACAATACCTCTGCCAACTGCTTGTGTCAGAGCTATCATATTTTCCAGTCTTTAAAATAAAATAAAAAGTGATGTTAAAAGGAGAAGAAAAGCAAGTAGTGCATTTTGCACAAGATGCGAGCATTTTTCTGGAGACTGCCATACTGCCAAATGTCCTCTGAACATCACATTTTGTCAAGCAAATTGTTTAAAAAAGCTTCTATTCAAGGGTAGAAAATTAAGAAGACTAGTAATTTTTCTCTCTGACAAGATCACTGTGGCTGACTTTCCCCATTTCAATTGATATAAAAAATAGGACAGCTGATTCCACAGCTTTGATACATACCAGATCACCAGAAGGTTCATTCACCACTGTTTTCACATTGCCATGGCAAATGTCAACAAATCAAGATGGGCAAACACCGAGTTGTGATGTACCACCGAGAGCTTCTCCATGGACCCTGCACTCTGTAGAACTTCTCAGAACTGCTGGCTTAGACAGAGACGGGGAAGAAAAACATCCAAAGTGGTCAGGTGCTTTGGCATTCATAGTTAAAATTTGCTTAGTTTCCAGTAATTTATCTCTTTATGTCATATTGTTCTAATGCGCATATTGCTTTTCCAAACTATCTTAATGACTCAATGGATAATAAATAGTTATTGCTGTGATGATCACCTATATTTTGACTCATATCTAAACATGCGTATATGCCAACTATTCTGAAGCCTGCCTTAGGATGATTTCTATTTTAATAATAATTATCTAATATGAATTTGATACTTAAAAATTGTATTTTTATTATGCTTTTGTAACATGTATTTTGCCCTTGGATAAACATTTCACTTAGTTATATAACATAATAATAAAATAAAATAATAATAATAAAATAATAATAAAATAATTAAAGTAATGAATTTGTTCAAGTTTCCGGTGAAATAAAAATATAATTTCAGTCTTTATATTCATCAGTATGGAAGTAAATATGCAAGAGAAATCTCAATGTAATCCTTGGAAATTGATAAATTAGGAAGTAATTTAATCCTTTAGAAAGTTACACAGATAAGTTAATGACTTTCACCCTAGTACACAAAAGGTGAAAAAATAAGTCCTCTATGAGTTTCAGTATATGTCATTATTCAACGATCAGTTCCATTTTTAGTGATTTCCGTAGCTATATAGACAAGTTGAATTGAATCATTTAATCAGCACCCAATTTCCTATTTTCTCATCTATGCACACTAAATTGAGAATATAATCAACAGCATTATATGAAATCTATTGATGCCATTACGAGTAGGTCAATGGTATTATTTGGCTTGAAGAAACTAGAATTCTATCTATTCTACATAAACTGATTAAATTTCAATTGCATTTACCATATTCCTTATAGATTTTGTTCAGTATAATTAGAGCAATTAAACTTATAACACACTTATTCACAGGAGGTGCCCAGAAAAAAAAATTAAGGAAAACTATATTTTACTCACTTGATAGCATCCTGAGTTTCTTTTAGGACTAGATTAGGCATCATTGCAATTAATTGAGTATAATTAAAAAGTAGAGAGATGCTGTTACTGGGGTCACTCAATGAGTAGCAGGGTAGAGTGTGCCAAGACAAAGTTGAGGAGAAAACAACTGATGGAATAATTTCACGGTATTTATTTTATCGTAAGTGCTGTTCAAGCTTTTAGAAGCAATGAAGTTCAAATGTTATCTGAAAATATTATTAGTATAAATATATGATATTCAAAAACCTATCTCTGATCTGCAAGAGCTGTCAATTTTGTTCTTAGTGTGCTATGTAGACTTCAACTTTCCTATTACTTGCAAATGCTAGCACAGATGATACATTATGGCAATTTAACAATAAAATATAGAGAGTGGAGGTGCACAGACATTGCAAAGGGGGTTGGTTGCTGGTGACACATGGTACCCTGAAAATTACCAGTAGGGTTGCCCAGCCCTGCAGAGATTCCCTGGAAATCCTCTCTTCATATAAACCAATAGACAGGGTCATTATTTGCCCAAGAGTAAGATCTCAAATCTTAATGTATAGTTTAGTGGCTCATACAATAAACTATCTTCTTACAAGGTGACAGATCAAGAAAAAAATAGGCTTATTTTCAGCTTTAGAGCAGATAGAGGCACCTGGATTCATGTCCTCAAGCAGTCAACATGGAAGCAAGGGACTGGAGACCCAATGACTGAATTCAGAAAAGGTTTGATTAAGGAAAAAGGAAGGAAGAGGACGAGGCAGGAGTGGGAGGGTCTTTAGGGACCCCAGAGAGAAGCAGGAACCTTCCCCTTGGTACCTTTTCAACAAAGGGCATTTGGTGGATGCGTATTTCCGTACTGAGTCCAGCGTGGGGGGACAGAGGCGAGTATGTTGAGATGATTGCCCTCTGCTATGCAGCCACTCAGGGTATTGGGCAGCTTCGAGGTCCTTCAGGCTGTGAGGCCCAGTCCAGGCTCCCTTGCGCATCCCATACTGGTAAGTCCTTCCTCATCTCGCCGAGAGTGGTCTCCACGGTCCCATCACTGCCATCTGAAGCAACACAAAGAGTCCTTGGGGGTCAGGATCCACAACACGTTTGATGGTTGGGTTTATTGGGAGAGTATAATTTATAAAAATATTAATATGTTTATTTTAATCGTTGAGTTTGTATATATAAAGACACTATTTTGTTGGCTTTACCTTTGAGTTTGTTAATCCATTCATTCTTTTAAAACTTTCTTATGCCATTTTGTTTAACACACAAGTATATTTCTTTCTGTAAGGGAAAATGGCTCAAGTAACACTGAACATAAATCATCGACTAACCCAAGGACTTTAAATATGAAACAAAATTACTTTTGAGAGGGCAAAATAATAAGATTATATACAAAAGGGACTTGTAATCTATGAAGCCAATTCCAAAAATGAAAAGAGTAGGAAAATCTGTGATGGAAACAGTCTTTCCACCCTGCTTTAGAGGAGGGTTACTGTGCAACATTCTGTAAGCTGGAGAGTGGTTGGTCAAGAGGTGTCTTCACATAAACTTAAAGTCAGTTTTGCTTATATAGAATCACCCAGGTCTTCACAAGACTCCAAAATTTGAAGGAGATAAGGCAACAAGGCAGGAGTTAATCTATAATGGGGAGGAGATAATCCCCCCAAAATTTCAAAATTCATAGAAGGCAAGTGCAAACCAAGACCTTTTTAAAAAGAGTCTCAACATACTCTAGAACATTCTTTCAACACTATTTCCTGACCCAGCAGTGAAATGTGCATGAATAGCCTCTTCTTTATTTCAGGGGGCTAGTATCACAAGCTCCTGCGATGTCTGCAGAAATGGGGTAAGTGGCTCTTCCTTGACTGCGGGTTCCAAGATGAGAACACAGAGCCATAATCACATCAGATAACACGTGTCTCGTTGTGATTTCTAGCTCTTCTCCATCTAGGACAAAATTTGTCAAGGCCAAGTCTCATTTAGGATGATCATTGAGCTTCAGTGTGAAAAGAAAAGCTGTTCTAATGGGTCTAATCTAGAAGAATCTCAACCCCTGCACATCTCTGAGAAATTCCTTTGCACATCATTGATGCAGTAATGGTGCCTGCATCAATGCCCACACAGCCCTGGGCCAGCCCCAATGATTCCTTCCGTCTTAGCATAAAACCTTAGAATCAATTACTTTCTTCCTAGCAAGGAAACACAGTTTCTAGGGCAATGAATTGTTTTTGCTTTGAGAGGAACATTAGCCATAGATCCAGGTAACTTTCATTTTTTTTAATATAAAAACTTTGGGCAAGATTGCCAGTGAATTCCTTTTGTATGTGGAGAAGACCACCATCTTAATAATTCTTTAAATGCACATATGTAGGAAGAAATAAAATACCCCCAGCTTCTCTATGGCCCTCATTTTACAGATCATTAAAAATGTAACCAGTAAACCTCGATAGCAATTATCCCAGTGGAGTGGGGAGCTTGACAATGAGAAGTGTGTTGCTCTTTGAGACACAAATACTCTGAGTACCTGTTTAAACATTTCCATCTGCCAGCAGAGATGAACAAAGAAACTGTAGTTGCCTTGATTCTTTTTATAAATGTTCACAGAAATCTTCTCATTTACATAACAGGTCATCCAACACGGGCCTTTCACATAGAGCCAAATTATTCAGTTTGGTTAATATAATTTGGGGTCATGCAAATGCATATAATTTTCAAAACATAATTAAGGCTGCACAACAGCATACAAAGAAATCAGTTCCTTTAAATTGGGTGTCTAGCTGAGATCAGTCAAGAAGCGCAGACACAATTTCACATGTCGGATGTAAGACTGTGGTCTCGAGGCAGGCGTTCCTGATTCGGGGCTAAAATGGAAGAGGTCCACCCGTCCTTGCACACAGAGCCCGTTGGTCAGCTCAGGATTTCGACTGGGGCCTGTCTATGTGGTGCCAACATCACATGCACCTAGATTAAAGAAAACAAACACACAATTTACAGTAACAAGAATGTTAGAATTTCTGGAAATAGGCATTTGAATACTCTTAGGGGTGCAGAGGGGAAGAAAAGAAGAAAATTTAGGGGAAAGGTCCAGACTCCCATGAAAGTCTCTCCTGCCGTCTCTACCTGCTCGTCACTTCCTGTCTCGTCTCCTCCTTCCTTGACTGCAGAGTCTCAGCACGGAGCAAAACTCAGAGCAGGTGGTGCTGGGCTCAGGCCAGCCATGGAGACCTGGCCTCCGTGCTCCCCTCTCCCTCTCCCTCTCACTTTCACAGGAGGTCCCATGATCTTCTGAATAAAATGACAACCAGCACAACCTTCCCTGCTTCCTTCCTGACAGCTCTCCCTTGCAGAGACACTTAATAAGGGAGGCGAGTGGCATTCCACGTCTGTCAATCCATGATTGCACCTAAAGTAGATGCTCATGATCTCTGAATTCTATAATTTACTGCTGTCTCTCAATGGCCATGAAGCCCAGGGAACAGAGAGAGAGAGAGAGAGAGAGAGAGAGAGAGAGAGAGAGAGAGAGAGAGAGAGAGAGAGAGGGAGGGAGGGAGGGAGAGAGGGAGGGAGGGAGAGAAGGAGAGAGAGGAGAGAGAGGAGAGGGAGGGAGAAGTTTATATAAAGAGAAAGTGGAATTGAGAGTTCAGAGCTGGGAAATAGACACTGAACCCTTGAGAGCTTCCTGGTTTCGAGGATTTCTGAAATCTCACATGATTTGTCCCTTGGACTCTGTCTAATGTCACAAGCAATACCCCACTCAGACTTAGATTACTTTAACTGGCTTTTACTTGCTTCTACAAAAGATTTCTAATTAATATGCTAACCTAATCAATTGACAAAGTGTCCCAGCTAATACAGTCATGAGGAGGACTGTAATATCCGTCTGGTCTCCATTGCCAGCCAGCCCTGGGCAGGATCTCATCCAGTTTCCTCAAGGATTCCTACACCTGCTCACTACCCCCTCGAGAATCTTTGTAGAGGCCAAACCAACTCTGGGGTACATTTTTCTAATGTTTTGAAACTTATGGGAATTCTGATTAATGTATATTACTGGCAAGATTTATATTCCTAAGATGCAGTGGTGCCAGCATATTTTTCCTATAATAAGATTACCAGGATGATTTTCATACAAATCTGTCTACCCCTATAGAGTAACTAATGGTATAGAATTTGCATGTAAGCCTCTATTCAATAAATCACCTTGATGATGGATATTTTCATGCCAGCTTTATGTTTCCTAATGCAAAATTTAAACACTTTGCTTTTTTTTATTGTTTCTTAGTGTTATGAATATACTCTAAGGTAATTTTGTTGACTTATCCTCTTTTATTCCTGGACAAATAAATTCTATTTCATCTACATTAGTAACCTCCCTCTTGGAAATATTTAATAATGAGTAATGATACAGTATGGCTCAATGAACCAAGCTATAATTGATGATTCTCCAAACTATAGAATACATAGAAGTTTATAACAAAATGTGAGGGACTCTGAAAGGAACATGTCATATGGCCAGGGAAAAAAGTCTAAAGATGTTAAATTTTGGAGTGCAAAAGCTCATTAATTTATTAGGTATATTCTTTGGACTCAAAACTATTCTAGGTGCTGAGAATAAAAATATTCATAGAGCAAAAGCTCACTGTCAATGTAAGAGACTCAAATATGAAATGCTGGCTTATCTTCTAAGCTTCAGAGCATTTCTATTTGCTGCCTCTGTGGTCACCCCAGGGAGATAAACCATTTTTTTTTCATTTCTTTCCACATTCATTTCCTCATTTTTGTCATCATTTTATCAAGTAGCATTTTTTTATTGGTGAAAGCAGATGGAAACATTTTTCATAATCCATTTTGTTTCTATCGCTGACTTATTTCAAAACTGTTCAAAATCATTCTTAAAACATATTTGTCTTAGATTTACAATTTAAAAGCTTAAATAGCCACAGTCTATTTTCAAACCATTATATATGGCTACACATAAGTAGAAACTAACAGTGGTGTAGTTATCATTTTTTCCTTTTTGTATCCTTTATTTTGGTTATACTTTTAGTATTATTTATGCCATTGGCTAACTCATTGTACCAATTTTACTTTAGGAAATAGCTTTTATTTATTTTATTTTATTTTTAAAAATTATTTATTTTATTGAATCACCATGTAGAAAGTTACAAAGTTCTCAGGCTTATATCCCAGTTATACAATGCTCAAACACCCGTCCCTTCACCAGTGCCCATATTCCACCACCAAAAACCCCAATATACCTCCCACCCCCCACGCTCCCACCCCTGCCTGCATAACTGATAAATTTCATGCCATTTTCTCTTTACCTTGATTATATTCCATATTTCAACACAAAACTCACTATTGTTGTTGGGTTTTAGCCTCCCAAAAAACAGCCCTACTGAGAAGAAAGCATTTGGTAATTAGTTTTCCATTGCTGAGAATGAAGAGATATGAAGTCGTGCGGCTGCAGTAGCGGTCCTGCGGTTTAGGAGTTCTGTATTTTAGTATTTTAGTAATTAAGTCCAGGGAGATTTATGCATCATTTCTCTTCCTGGGGCAGTATGGGTCAATGGCTTAGTTCACAGTCTAGAGACATGGCTGCAAGCAGTTTCTGGGACTAAAAGTAGTCTAGCTGGCCTCCGGATCATGGTCAATCAGCAGCAAAGTGGCCGCACCAAAGTGTGGACGCCCTTAGGCAATAGCTTTTAGAGCTATTCAAGATAATAGAAATTTATATATATGTACATGTATGTAAACACAATTATGTACATATGTAGCTATCTCTGGAAAGCACTACATTTATTTTGTAGATAAGTTTATTTTGGCATGGCATTGTTTTGGGGTTAATCTTAGTCTCGTGGTGTCACCACTAGACTTGTCTTTATGGTTACTAGAATTGCACGATACCTTTCAGGAAACTTTGGGGTTAATTAATCACATATCTGGATTAATTAACTAATTAATCACATATTATGCAGCATTCCTAAGTCACAGTGATGTGGGGCAAGAGGAAGAGAGAAAGCCAGGGACTGGGGTCCTGCTCTCCACGGGACCAAGAGAGGAAATGTAGGGATTCAAGGGCTTATGCCTGGTAAATTCATAATAGAAGAGTGAGAAATCTGAAGGGCAGGAAGAGAGACAGGAGAAGGATAAAGGAAACTGTGTAGACTGGTCAGTTCTCAGTCGGAACCATAAAACACACGTGCCTGGTGGGGGGAAGGAGACCTGGGTCTCACCGTGCCCTGGGACAGCCCGTGTTGGTGTTAGAATTCTTTTTAGCTCTTCATAGAGCACTTTCTTAGGAAAATATCAGCTCAGACTTGGTTCCCGCACTTACACCGCAGTACAAGTCAACGCAAAGAGCTTGCAGTATATCCTCCTGCCTCACGATAGTTCTTTAGCATGTCTTAGAGAGAGGATTCAGTTTACGGAATGTCTCCACCATTGTTTCTACCAAATGTCTCTACCAGTGTTTGTTTTCTGAATAAGTCTTTACTCCTCCTGCTTTATTTTAGTTTTAAAAAGTTTTGGTGTTGGGGATCAGACCCAGGCAAACACGCGAAGTTTGCCCCTGACACCAGATCTCACACCCACCCGGCCAACTCTATCGCTGACCAGCACGTCTATGCCCATCTTTATTTTGTAGGGTAGTTTGTTGGGTGTAGAACAAACTACCCTACAAAATATGGATTTGCTATGGATTGGCAAGGCTTTCTTTCAGCACTTTTAAGATCACTGTTTTGTCTAGCTTGTGTGATTTATGATGGTAAGTCGGCATTATTTTCTCTTCAGTCCTCTATGATGTTTATTTTCTAAACTGAGAGATTAAACATGAACTGCTCACGTATATTTCCTTCTTTTTGTGTTGATGTGTGGTTGAACATTATCAATATTTTGAAATTTTTGTTTAGATATTTTCATTGCATTTGAAAATTTTTTCAGCTATCAATTCTTTTATTTTTTTTATTGTCAATTCCCTCTTCTACTTTTGGTAATACAATTACTAGTACAGCGGGTATGGCATTTGCCTTGCAGGTTTGCCTTGCATGTGGCTGACCTGGGTTTGATTCCTCTGTCCCTCTAAGAGAGCCCAGCAAGCTACCAAGGGTATCCCACCCACACAGCAGAGCCTGGCAAGCTACCTGTGGCATATTCGATATGCCAAAAAACAATAACAATAAGTCTCACAATGGAGACGTTATTGGTGCTCACTCAAGCCAATCGATGAGCAATAGGGCAACAGTGTGACAGTGCGACAGTGCTACCCCTTCTTATACACTACCCCATGGCTATTGGATGCTCCATTGCCTTTCCTTCCCTGTCACTTACCCTATCTTCTTAAATTATTCAGTGTTAGTAATGTTAAACATTTTCAAGTTCACTGATACTGTCATTAGTAGTGTCGTTATTCACTGGTGAACTTGTCAAAGGATCCTTCTTCATCTTATTGCCACATGTTATATCACCTACACAATAGGCAGAACAACCACTCTTAAAGATATCTCTATATTAAAATCCAAAACTGGTGAATACTGAGTAAATCTTGCTGCTTAGGACAATCAGAATATTTTTTCACAGTTCTAGAAGCTGGGATATCTAAAGACCAACCCTGGAAAATCCATTTTCTGGTGCACATTCCCTTCCTATATATATATATATATATATATATATATATATATATATTTATTTATTTATTTTGGTTTTTCTTTTTTTGAGGGTTTCACACATAGAAGTGTTCATGAAGAGACTGATTGAATGGAGTGAGTAGGTGATTGGGATTTAGAGGTTGCTATGGACATGTCTATCCTTCAAATTCCCTTCTGTTACCTTGAACTGAGTTTGTGTATCATTGTCTGTAAAGAAAATGTGTCGGGGAGGGGTAGCGGGGGTGGGGGGGAGTTGGGCGAATCCCTTGGTAAAACATGTTCTGTGTCCTGATACACGTTCCTTGACTGAGAGATGGGAACAGGTTGCAGAGATATCATACAATGCAGACAGTAACCAACCACCTTCATTCCCATGAAGGCGGAGGGGCCATGATGCACTAGGATACAACTCAGGGGAAGTGAAGCACGAAGGAGAAGTTTGCCACAGGCATGGGGAACTACGTCCCTGGGGGGTCCACGAGCCACAGAAGCACTGCCAAGTGCTAGACTGAGGGTGGCAGGGAACTCAGTCACCATAACCGCCTGGCAAGGGAAACAGACTGGGCCCACACCGACTTCCTGGCAATGCTCACCAACTCTGGAGAGTGGCACCCCTGTGGGCGCTGCCCTTTGCCTCTAGAGGAATGGCTCTGGAGCCCTGGCAGCTCGAGGGAACCGCGGATGCGTCATCAGCAGGACAGCCTGGCCAGGACAGCATGGCTGAGACAGCATAGCTAGGACAGCATGGCCAGGACAGCATAGCTAGGACAGCATGGCTAAGACAGGATGGCCAGGACAGCATAGCTAGGACAGCATGGCCAGGACAGCATAGCTAGGACAGCATGGCTAGGACAGCATGGCTAGGACAGCATGGCTAAGACAGAATGGCCAGGACAGCATAGCTAGGACAGCATGGCCAGGACAGCATGGCTAAGACAGCATGGCTAAGACAGCTGGCCAGGACAGCCTGGCCAGGATGGCTCCGAGCTGTGCCACAGGGACCCAGCAATCGTCCAGAGCATTTTCCCCTCAGGGTTCATAGGCAGCCCTGGCTTTTGGCCCCGCCTCGGGCTCTTGCGTCAAAGAGGGTCTGGTTCCTATTCCAGCCCCTCTCTCATCTACGGAATCCTGATCATTGGTCCTTGGCTCCCTGGTGACAATGTAGCAGGATTTTGTTCTCCCTCTTAGGCCTCTGCACTAGGCCCGACACAAAATGAGCTTCTGGCTAGGGCTTGTGAAACGGCCTGTTTCTCTCCCCTACAGAAGTCCTCCTAGTCTCGGCCCAGGAAGGTTCTCTCCATGATTTTTGCCCTCCCATAAAAAGCCCTTTGTGCCCTTTGGCAGGACACTGTGATCTTTCTGACTGCTCAGAGTGGGTGGTGCTTGTCACTGTCCACGGAGAGTTAGACACGTTAGTGCCTTAAGTTTAGGGAGAACGGACTAGGTGGTGTCTCGTAATTCTTCAACAGAACTCATACCTCTGTCCTAGGGTGCCAGGCTACTGACAAATTGCTACAGATAATTACTACAAGTTGCTACAGAGTACCCAGAAAAGAGACATTTCTTTCTTCCAGTTTTGGAGGCCCGGAAGTCTAAGATCAAGACTGTCAGATCTAGCATCTGCTTCCACGGGTTCTGACAACCACGTCCTGTTTGCACCTCCAGCGGGATCCCGGGGGTGAGATGGGAGGTTAGGGTGGGAGAGCTCATCCCTTCTCATTATGCCACTAATTTCATTACTGTGGCCTCTGCCCTCATGACCCAATTCTTGCCCAATGCCAACAGTTTGGGATTTATGATTTCAACATGTGACTTGGTCAGGGCACGCACACATACTCAGCAGAAACATCCACGCTCCTGACCGGCAATGAGGATTCTACTCTGCAGCACCCACCTTCCTGGAGGGCACACACGCTCCCTCAAGAGGGGCTGCCCTGCCTCTACTGCCCGGCGTTGTGCATCTCTGTTTAGTCTGCTCTCGGCCTGTGAGCAACGCGATACCCATGGTAGCAGAATTCCTCCCCCCTTGGTACGGCCACAGTGCCTTTCACCCATGCTCACTGGCGAGTGCTCAAGTCTCACTCTCCCCGAAGCTATTTCTTTCTTTAGATTGGGTGGCTACCTCGTGACCCCAGCTTCTGCAGATTATATAGCGTGTCCTTTCTGTTACTGCAGAAGCAATGTTCTTTTTACCTCTCTACATCCTGGACAGAATCCAGGAGTCCATTTGATCTATGATATTTTAAAGTGTCTGTTCATAGCCTGTGCCCACGTAGAGTATCTCCTCTTCCCTAGGGGACCCATGTGCTGGCGATGTTATGTTGTTTGTGCTCACCTTTTGATCTCTCACCCTAGAGAATGTTTGCTTGTGTTTGCTTGAATATTTTTTAAACCATGTTTGGTGGTCCTCACTGCTTTATAATAAAGTTTTCTTATCAGTTATATTTTCTATTCCCTAATTTGTGGAAGTGCATTTTTGGGATTTTCTTTTGTTGTTTTTCCTGTCTTATATGGTTTAGCTGCAAAAAGTGGAAGAATTCTAAAATACTTCATCTTCAGTTGTTTCTGCTCCAAGCTACTAATATTTCCCTAATTGTATAGTTGCTGAAATAAGAGTTGTGTGTGATTGATGGTAGCAATCATGTAGATGACTGATGCCTCAGTGATTCTCAAAATTGATATAACCAAGCAAACTTTTAATATTCTCTTTTGGACTGTATGGTATAAAATATGCGGATTACTAAATAGATCACACTTATGAAATTCTTGTTCATTGACAAAGAGACATTTATAATTTCCAATTAAGGCTGCTAATTAGTATTCACATCATGAGTTACTCCCACTGAATGATATAGTACTAGACAAAACAATAAAAAATTTAATTAGTTTATGCAGTCTTAAAGCTAATAAATTTATGCTTTTTTCTGACTCTTTAAAATATTTAAAACATATTTAGGACACTAAGAACAATCAACATGAAAGGCGCCTGAAAGACCAAGAAATTCATGATAAGGACTATTAAGAAATGAAAGTCAGTTTCTTTTGGGGGTGGTGGGAGGCGTTAGGTCCCACCTGGCAAAGCAAGGCACTACTCCTGGCTCTGTGCTCATGGGTCACTCCCAGTAATCCTCAGGGAACAATGGAAATCAAATGGAAACCAAATTGGGGCTGCCTGTATACACCGTACATAGTATATCCCTTGAACTATTTTTACAGCTCTGAACCTTTTCTTTTTTTTTTTAATTTTATTTTTTTATTGAATCACCTTGTGGAAAGCTACAAAAGTTTCAGGTTGAAGTCTCAGTTATACAATGCTCAAACACCCATCTCTTCACCAGTGCACATTGAACCTTTTCTTTTGAAGAAAATTGGAGCTTAATTTTTTTTGCAATTTCTTTTAAAATATTATCCAATAGCACAAATACAACTTTAATTTCAGCATTACTATTTTATGATTACGAGGTTATACTAGCAAACATTTTTATTGGACTGTTTATAGTTTGACTAAAATCTCTAACATGTTGGTGTTTTAGATTCCTGTACTGTCCTAAGTGTCCAACCATGAGCGGTTTGCTTCTTCTGTGACAAAATATCTCTAAAGCATGAGGAAGTTGTAGCACAGTACACATAGTTTCTGAAACTAACTTGTAAAATAATCACAGCATGTAATAAGGAGTTAAAAAGCCTCAAGAAAATGCATGTGATATGCTCACTATACAAATAAACCATAATATATTAAAAATGTAGTTGAAACACCTACGTGCTTTCCAAAAATTGATAGTTTTTTTAAAAAATTTAGAGTCAATGAGTACCCAGAATTTGCTTCTTGCTATTCATTTTACTCTGCTATCTTAATGCTGATTTATTTTGCTTAAGAAATCCTGACTTAGATTTTGTAACGTCATAATCCTCATTTTTGTTTAAAATTTATTTTTGCATTCGTAGTGTAAATCTGCACAGAGTCAGCTTTTGTGTAAAATTTAGTACAATAACATGTTTTTACATTCTTATCAATAATTCCACTATATGCTTTGCTAAGTTGCCCATATATTTCTCTTTGCTTTGTAACAGTACTTCCATCTTATATGTGGTATAAGATATGTATATCATATTCTATACACTTGTTTATTTAAGGGTTGGTATGATAGTGATTGGGGTAATAGTGAATGTATAATTAACAGAAAATAGAAATTTTTAAGATATATACATGGCATTATAGTAAAGGTGATTTCTATTTTGTGCTTAAATATATTTATTTTTTTAAATGATATGTCTTTTTGTTGGATATCAACCCTAAGTGCTTTAGGCTTTATCAGTGAATTGCCCCTTTCCTCCTCCCAGGGAAGCTTACCATGCCATTGCTAACATCTTTAATTTAGCCAAAGTCTATCTTCAACCTCCCCTTTGTGTTGCATATTAACCCTAAGTGCTTTAGGCTTAATCAGTGAATTATCCCCTTTCCTCCTCCTAGAGGAATTTATATCACCCTTGCTAGTATCCCTAACTTAGTTAAAGCTTATTTGTAATCTTTCCCTTGTATTTTACCTCACATTGTCACAGTCCCCCATGTTAATCTCGACTGCTTATAAAACAAAACTTTCTGGTTATTCTGAATTTGTTTTGATACTGCTTTGTATTTGAAGTGTCTTCAAGACATAGTGTCTTCTAGAGTGCTTTTCTGTTTCGCCTATAGCCTTTTTATACCTTACTATAGAGCAATGCTCTTCGGTTAAACACAGAAAGACCATTAATGCTATGCTCCTAATATTTGGGAGTTGATTGACTCTGAAATATATCTGCTCCTGGGCATAATTACTTGATCATAACTACTTGACTCAGGCTTCAGTTTCTATAGTCCTGACACCCCAAAGGGGAGGTCCCGCCGTGGGACTGGGATGGACCCAGGCCAAGTGGCAAAACTACCCGGCAGCTAAATGGAACATTCTAGAAAGCATAAATGCATGGTTTTCATGCAAACTGTTACAACTTTAGAGACAGGACCCCCCTGGGGAAGGACTAGCTGAACTGGCCTGAGGACTTAGTCTGGGATTTATGGTAAAAGCCTTGCTTGCACTCAGAGCCCAGACAACCAAGTGTTTAAAGCCTTGCTTGCTCTCAGCCCAGGGAACTAAGTGTTGGGATCTTTGTCTCTTACTGTGTTCATCCAAACAACTGCAGGTATCTATAACTTAATACAATTAGAGGGAAACATAAAAGCAATACAGTTGTCCCTGGGAGACATAGTGTCTTCTAGAGTTGATGTCCCTAAAAGAATTTCCTCTGCCAAATGTTTATCTATGTAAATGACCATCACACCTGTGCTGACCTCAACCCCCCTTCAGATGGTCTATAAGTATGCTAGCAACCCTGCATTAAACGGGCCATTTTCACCATCTGACTGTGGTCCCCGGTCTCCCTGTCTCCCCATCTCTCTGTGTCTCTGTTGGGGGGGCCCTGGGGAGGTGGGGAGGCGGGGAGGTGGCTCAGGGCTAAAGAACGCACACAGGTGTCCAGCAGCAGAAGCAGCAGCCACGAGAGGATCTTCATCTTTTCTTTTTTGTTTAAGCACCTTTTGTTTTATTATTTTCTGCTAATTTATTTACTTTTGTTTTAGCAATTAAATCAATATTATTATTTTGCATGGGCTAGCGCGATAGCACAGCGGGAGGGTGTTTGCCTTGATTCCTCTGCCCCTCTCGGAGAACCGGGCAAGCTACCCAGAGTATTTCGCCCTCACGGCAGAGCCTGGCAAGCTACCTGTGGCGTATTCGACATGCCAAAAACAGTAACAACAAGTCTCACAATGAAGAGATTTTTCATTTCCACTTCAATTTTACTGCCAGTGATTGTCCTGTTCGGGTTTTCTCTTTCATCCTCAGCTTTGTAATTTACAAAAAGAATCCACCAATTTCTTCTTTAGTTCTCTGGCTTAACAGTGTAGAGTTTTTCATAGTAAAATCTTAAAATCTTTTGTATTTCTGGGTGGTCTGTTATAATTTCTCCCCTTTACTTATGATATGATTTATTTATGCATTTTCTCTTTTTTCCTCATGTATCTAGTCAAGGGTTTGATGATATTGTTGATTTTTTTTTAAGAATCAGTTCCTGGTTTCATTGACAGTATAATCTCCGAGGCGGCCAGGGAAGGCCCTGACGGCTCCCCCCCTCGCACTCGCCGCCCGGGTTCGGTGGGTCTCGGGCCGCTCGCCCAGCCGGGGCAGCCCAGGCCATGGGCAGAGGAGGAAACGAGGGCCAAGCCAGTTGATTGATCAGTTGCCATTTATTCCATTCTCCCCACACGCCTGTTCCAGTCTGTTCGAGCCCCCATTCTGGTCTCACATGGCCCCTCACTCCCATCTCCTCCTGTCCATCCTGCTCATCTCTCTGTGCTCTCCGTCTTGCTCTCTGCTCTCTCTCCTAACTCCTCCAACTCTCTCTTCTCTCCACGCCCAGCACTCTGGGCCAACGCTACACCCAGTCTGGTAGCAAATCAGGCTTAAATTAACATCTTAATTAACATCCTAATATTAGTTTTTTTTTATGGACACAGTAAGAGATACATTGAGGCTTGTAGGGCAGCACTCCTGGGAGCATTTTGCCACAGACTCAGACTACAGTGCTCAGCCCAGATTAATCATTCCTAACCCTAGCAGGGTCCAAATCTATTTATTACTTTTTGGATCATGACAGAATTTGTCCATGACCAAGCTCTTAACTTATAGTTAAGCATTAGGGCGCTTTGTTCAGGCCCATCTTGATGCCAGGGTAGCACATAACTCACCACTTGCCCTGGGTCCATCCAATCTCTCGCTGGGACCCTGCTTTTGGGGGTGCTAGGAAGTTAGGGAAACTGAGGCTTAAGTCGAGAGAACAGATGCCCAGGAGGTAAATATCATTCAGAGTCCATTAACTCCCAGGTTACTAAAGCATGGCATTAACTGTCTTCCTGTGTCCATACAAAAAGGACATTGCTCTGAATTAGCTATGCAAAGGACTTAAGGAGAAGAGAAAAACATTACTTATAAGTTAACAGAGTACAAAGAAAGAAGTTACAAATAAGCACAATGAAATGGGAGCACTGTGATGGGAGTAACCCAATAGACCTAAGCTTCCTGTGGCACGGTAGAAAGGACAAACCCATGTTATTCTACATTGACTAAATATTTTGTTAGATTTGTATGTCTTTAATTTTTCCTCTAATATTTCGTAGGGTTTGGGGGTTTTTGTCATTCCCAGCTGTGCTCAGGGCTTGCCTCTGACTCTGCTCAGTATTGGATAAGTTTCGGGGAACCATTTGTGATCCTGGGAATCTAACCCATGTTGGCCTTGTGCCAGGTAAACATGCTACCCAATGTACTATTTCTCTGGCCTTCTGTTCTAATTTTTATAATTTCCTTTCTTCTACTGTTTTTGGGATTCATTTTTAGTTTGTTTAGTTCTTTTCTACATTATTCAGCTTATAAATAATAGGGCATTAAATTGAGATTTTATCTTTTTCATGATGTGGGTTTGTGCCGATATGACCTTCTCCATTTGTATTGGTTTTTGCTATATTTCATATGGTCAAATAGTTGGTTCCTAAATTTGCATTAGTTTCAAGGAAACTTATTATTTCTCCTATGACTTATTCTTTGATCCAGTTGTTATATATAGTACTTTTTAAAAAAAATTTTTCAAGTGTTGGAGATTTCCCTTATCTTCATTTTATGGTTAATTTCTACCCTCAGAGAATTGTGATCTGAGAGGATGTTTGATATTATTTCTATGTTTTTTAATTTATATATGTTTAAGTTATAGCATGTTGTCTATAATGGACAATGTTCTGTGTACTCTGGAAAAGAATATGTATTGATATTTTTTGAGAATGGAGGGCCTTGTATGTGTCAATTATTCTCAGTTCTTCCAAATCTTCATTTAGGACTCTTGTCACTGTCACTGTCATCCCATTGCTCATTGATTTGTTCGAGCGGGCACCAGTAATTTCTCTCATTGTGAGACTTATTGTTACTGTTTTTGGCATATCCAATACGCCACGGGGAGCTTGCCAGGCTCTGCCGTGCGGGTGCAATACTCTCGGTAGCTTCCCGTGCTCTCCAAGAGGGGTGGAGGAATCGAACACAGGTCGGCCACGTGAAAGGTGAATGCCATACTGCTGTGCTACTGCTCCAGCCCAGGACTGTTTTACCTTTCCTTATATTTTTGTCTGCTTGATCTGATGTCTGCAGTGACAATGCGAGATGTTAAAGTCTCCCACACGTATTATCCTGCCATCAATGTGTCATTTTAGATCTATGAGCAGATTTAAACACTTTGCTTGCCCTTTATTTGGCACATATATGTTGATAAGATTAGGACTCTTAAGCAGTAAGAAATGCCCACCCCTATCTCTCATACTTTTTTAAGATAGAATGCTCTTTGATCAGACAGAAGTTCACCTGTCCTTACTGGTGTTGTTTTTTGTATAGTCTACATTTGGCTCATGTTATTTTTTACCTCATTTAACCTTAAACTCATATTTATATAGTGAATTTATGTTTCTTATGAAAAAACAAGCAGTTGAATTTTTTCTTAATCCATCCAGCCACTTTGTGCCTTTGATGGGAAAGTTTAGTCCCAATGACAATTTAAAAAATTATCGATATATACGAATTTGTCATAATTTTACTATGGTTATTCATGTGGCTTTTTTCATTAGATTTTTTTGTTGTATATTATTCATTATTTCTTAGTGGTATGTATTAGATATAGCAAATGCTTTAAGTTCTTGTTTATCTTAGCACGTTTATATCCCTCCTTCAGATCTGAATGGCAGCCTTTCAGATCTGGAGACCCTAGGTTAAAGATTTTCCTTTGCTCACAAAAACTTGACTATTTCATTCCTCTCCCATCTTTCTTGGATGGTTTTATAAGAGAGAGATTTTGTGATTTTTATGTTGCAGCCCCTGTGTTTTAGTTTATTTGTATATCTTGCCATTTTAAACTTAAAGTGTCCCTCTCTTTGGTTCTTGCCATTTTGGTTGCAACGTGTGATGGTGTTCTATTTGAGCTTATTTTGTCACACTCTCCCTCTCTCGTCTGTGTACAGATTTCCCTGCTATGACTGGAGAAGATTCCATCTATTGTTTCTTTCACTAGTCTTTATTCCCCTTTGTCACTTCCTCTCCTGCTATTCCTAGGACTCAGAAATGATTTCTCCTGCTATTGTCCATCTTACATTCCATCTATTTCAATATATATCTTTTTAATGTTTCCTCCTATTTTGTAATGGCTTGTGTTTTGTCTTCAAGACAAGAAAAGAAAACTGATAGGTTTGCAGCATTCTGCATTCAGCTGTGGTGGCTTGTACCGTGTTCTTTATCTCACTGAATTTAATTTTGATAAGTCCTTTAATATTTTGCAGTTTTTGTTATTTGAGTTGACTGAATTTCTATGCAACGCTTCCTTCATTTCTCTGCCATCATAAAGACTTTTTCTGAGGTCCTCCTTTGCAGGATAACATAGCTCCAGGTAGTTTAGGTTTATTGGGTTACTCCCATCACAGTGCTCCCATTCCTCTTTGTTTATTTGTAGCTTCTTCCTTAGTGTTCTGTTGACTTGTAAATATTGTTTTTCTCTTCTTCTTGAGTCCTTTGCATAGTTTATTCAGAACAATGTCCTTTTTGTATGGACACAGGAAGACTTAGCAAATGCTATGCTTTTGTAACCTGGGAGTCATTTGACTCTACATGATATTTTCCTCCAGGGCATCTGTTCTCTTGACCTAAACCTTAGCTGCCCTTACTTCCTAGCATCCCCAAAGCAGAGTCCCAACGAGGGACGAGACGGACCCAGGGCAAGCGGTGAGTTCTGTGCTACCCTGGCATCGAGATGGGCCTGGCCAAAGTGCCTAATGCTTAACTATAAGTTAAGAGCTTGATCATGGACAAATGTTGTCATGATCCAAACAGTGATAACTAGATTTGGACCCTGCTAGGGTGAGGAATGATTAATCTGGCCTGAATGCTGTGGTCTGAGTCTGTGGCAAGATGTTGCCATGAGAGCTGCCTTGCAAGCCTCAATGTATCTCTTGCTATGTCCATACAAAAATAACTAATATTAAGATGCTAATGAGTGTTTGGGCTAATGAAAGGAGAAAAACACCTTAAGAGTCAGGAAGGGCTTTGGAATGCCCCGCCCTCAGGAAGGGCTTTCTTATGTTGATTTTGCTACCTGGCTGGGTGTAGCCTAGAGGGCAAGGTGGGAGAGACAAGGAGGAGGAGAGACTAGAGAAGGAGGCGGCAGTAGATCCAGAGAGAGGCCGGAGCTGGGAGTGCGGGAGACGAGAAAGATGGAAGATTGAATAAACGGTAACTAATCAGTAACCAGCTTGGTCCTCGTTCTTCCTTCGCCTGCCCTTGGCCAACGGCCATCCTGATCCAGTCCATATACAGCGGTTCCAGAGCACCGAGCACGGGTGAGACAGAACCACTCGGAGAGCCTGCGAGTGCACATGCCCCTCGGCGAGCTTTAGTTTTTTACACTCCTTGAAATGCATCACTTCTTGAATTTTGTTTCTTGGGTTTGGGGCCACACCCCGGAGTGCTTAGGGCTTAGTTTTGTCTTCGCACTCAGGGATCATTCCTGGCAGCCTTGGGGGCCATATAGAGTGCTGGGAATTAAGCCTAGATCAACCATGTGCAAGGCAAGCGTCTTATAGCCTCTGGTCCAGCAACAAGGTTTTATAAGCTTGAAGATGCCGCTTGAATTGTTTTCACTTACGCCTTACAGCTCATGTCCTTCTTCCTCACCCCCTTAGTGTTCTGTAGATGTACTGAAGGACTCCAGATGCAAGATCTCACTGGAGAGCTGGTAAGCTGGTCAACATCTGACCTATGTTATTGACCCTTCTCTTGCTTTCCAGCCGTCTCCAGTAAATTGCGGGCATATTTCAGCAGGATGAGCTGGGGAAATGTAGGTCCCACATCTTAATAATGGAGACCTACTAGGCGTAGGCTGGGTCTAAGATTGAAAGATTAATCAGCTGTTGAGACAGGCTGGGAGAAGGGGGTGGGGGACTTGCCAGTGGCTGCAGCGCAGAGGACAGAGACTGGGTGATGTGCGAGGAGTAAAAATGCTCCCCAGCCCCATGCCCAGGGCCTTTGCATTGGCAGTACTGGGCAGCACTGCTGACCTGCCAAGAGCCAGAGGTGGCAGGAGGGGACGTTCACCTTGAAACATCCTCACAGTGGATGGAAAAGTGAAGTTTAATCCTTCAGGGGTTTTCGTGTTCACAATGGGAAATTATATTACCTGTATAATAAGGAACATTTCATTTTCCTTTCCAATCTTATTAATTTCAGTTTTATGTTTTGTTTCTTTATGATTGGAAATACCTCCACTATGTTGTTAATCTTAAGAGGTAAGAACAGAAATATTGATATTGCATCTGATTTTTTGAAGCACTCTATCACTTTAATCATAAAGTCATAATATGCTACTGGGTTTTTGTACAAGCACTTTACTTGACTAAATGTAGAAGAACAAACCAGTTAGCAGAGAGATTTTTATAATGAATGTTTTTATTGATTAATTTTTCCAAATTCATTCAGAGCAATCTGATGTGATTTCTTTTCCCTTTTGGTTTTGTAAGCGGAAAGTGTTAGAATAAGTTTAAATATCATAACAGC
Source organism: Sorex araneus (assembly GCF_027595985.1). NCBI lineage: Eukaryota > Metazoa > Chordata > Mammalia > Eulipotyphla > Soricidae > Sorex > Sorex araneus. The sequence goes on from NC_073305.1 coordinate 188,842,212, forward strand.
TTGGTTGGTTGGTAGCAGTAACTTTGTTCATGAAGGCCATGAAATTAAACCGTTGTAATCATGTTGCCTAAACTTCAATAAAAATTGAGAGCCAAAGCAAACAAACAATGAACAAAAATACAGCTTGCAATCTTGGAACAAGCTCCTCTTGTTTACAATGTATATATTTTTTATTACCTTACAGAATTTTACTAGCAAGTTTTGTTTAATTATTTGCATATGCACAAAAATTAAATTTGTATAAAATATTATTTTTAACTGTTTTTGACCAATTAGGGCATTCAGACTATTGTAGAGTCTAAATTATTTAGAAACCGTGTTTCTCCCTTATTCTTAGGGAATTTGCATGAAATTCCAACTCTACTTTTTATGAAATTTGGTGAAAATCACTGCTAAAATGATTCAGTGTGAGGTGCAAGTTTTAGGGTGGTGTACCCTTTGCTTGTCTGCTCTGGAGTCTGACCCGGCAGAGCTCAGGTCTTACTCCTGACTCAGGGAGGACGTGGGATGGTTCTCACAGGACCATAAGCGCTACTAGGGGGTTCATCCAAGGACATCCAAATTAAGGGGATAAAAAGAAAGCAAAGGTAATAGAAATCATCAAAACTCACAAATACATGCTGGACAGGAGGACTGGTGAATATTTAATATCTCTCAAGACATATTTTCAAAAATAGAAGCCAACATTAATTTAAACGGTTTAAAGTGAAACAATTACAAATGAGTTATTTTAATTTGTAAAAGCCAGTGGGTAGGGGAAGGCGTCCAGGGGGTAAGTGGGAGTGGACAGAGGGCTGGTACAGGATTGGCCCGGCCGGGTACGGCAAGTGTCTGCCTGCCAGACTCTCTCCGTCCCAGCGTCTGTAGTCTTAATGCTGTCCTTTTAGAAAACCGTTTCTACTTTAATGGCAATACTTTACCACAAAGACGCAGAGTTTTGTTGTGACATTTTCCTGAAATACAGCTGTATTGATACGTTTTTCATAGTTGCCCCAAAACCCTCTTTGGGTCTTGGGGTGAGGCCTCCCTGGCCCTCCCTGGGCCTCCCCGGGCCTCCCGCCACCAGGCCAGCGGTTCCTGCAAGGCTGCTGCAGGCCAGGGCTGGGCTGACCAGGCGGGCAGTAGCCCGTGGCCTCCAGGGCTGGACACGCACTGCTCGGCAGTGTCCAGCATGCTAAGGTCAAGCGTGGTCCTTGGCAAGGGACCCAGCCCCGACCCCTGCCCCACTGACGCTTTCTCCTTCCCTTCAGCGTGGTGACTCTGGGTTAACTCTGCTGTTTTCCCGGCTTTTGAGTGAAGTCTCACTCACATGGTGTCTGTTTGAAATAGAAAGTTTAAGGATGTATATCACCATTTTGGTTTTTCTTTGGCTTTTGGGATACGGCCAGGGGTGCTCAGGGCTCGCTCCTGGTCCTGTGCTCTGGCACCACTGCCAGGGTGTGGGGACCACACACGGGGCTGGCGCTGGGACCAGAGTCACGGTGGAAACGTCCACAAGCGAAGTGGGTCCCTTACCTCCTTGGACTGCCTCTCTGGCTCGCACGTGTGACCCAGTATTTCTGTCTGTTTGCCTGTGTTTTATAATTTGAGCTTATTTCCAAACATTATTGGTTTTTTTTTCCATGAGGGGAGGGTGTTAATAGCAGTGAAGACCTCACAAGGTCTATAATGAAGGTTGTGTTGTTTAATATTTTTGGAAGACCTTTTCTATTGTTTGGAAAGTAAGATTGGCATTACTCCTCAAATAGTTGAATTACTCATCTTAACTATATTTCTCCTCAAATTTTGGCCAAGAAGTTAATTTCTGTGCAGACACAAATTTTTCAACTTCTCTTTAGTTTCAGTAAATTGTGATTTTTAAAAACACTACCCATTTTATTCAGGCTTATGCAATTCTTTAGCAAAATCTTATTCACATCGTTCTAATTATTCTTTTATTTTTAGTGCATTCTTTTATTAATTACTGAGATCAAGTGTAGTAATTTCACTGTATTTGTGAATTTTCTATCTCCTTTCTTTCTGTCATTTTGATATCAGTGTTTTTGTTTATCTGTCTTCTGGGAGCTTGGTTTTAAGTCTCTGGATGTTGGCTTTTGGTGGGATTACAGGGCGCCAGGGGCAGTCCCTGCGTGTGACTGCCTAGCTGCTGGAAAATGGGAAATCTGGGCAGAAGAGGCCCAGTCCTGATCCAAGCAGGCTCGGAGGTCTCAGCCTCAGGTTCCACACACCTGGGTTCCTCTGCCAGTACTTTCATGCCTGAGGCTCATCCAAACGTGTGGAGAGGGGCCTTGAGCATGGCTGTGGCTAGGCTCCGGAGGTCTTTGGCTTGAGGAGCTCTGCTTGGGTTGGGGAGGGAAATTGAAGCCCACCCCTTCCAAGGGACCCTGGGGAAGACAGTCAGGCACATGCAGACTCTCTGCATCCTATAGCCTACTTCTCCTTCTGGGAGAACCTGGCAAGCTACTGAGAGTTTCCTGCCCACATGGGAGAGCCTCGCAAACTCCCCATGGTGTATTCATATGCCAAAACCAGTAATAATGATGTATCTCATTCTCCTGACCCTGAAAGAGCCTCCAATGTGGCATCATTGGGAAGGACAAGTAAAGAGAAGCTGCTAACATCTCAGGGCTATGGGGCTGGAGCAATAGCACAGCGGGTAGGACATTTGCCTTGCATGAGGCCGACCTGAGTTCAATTCCCAGCATCCCATATTGTCCCCCTGAGCACTGCCAGGAGTAATTCCTGAGTGCATGAACTAGGAGTAACCCCTGTGCATTGCTGGGTGTGTCAAAAATAAATAAATAAATAAATAAATAAATAAATAAATAAATAAATAAATAAATGAAATCTCAGGGCTACGACGTTACTGAGACTGCTCGAGAAATTCAACGATCAACGGGATGATGATGATGATGATGTCTTCCTCTATATAATACTATTACTCTTTCCATAAACTTATCATAATTTGTACATAATAAACTTGTGTACAAATAATATCATTTGTATATTATAATAGCAAATATCTTCACATACATTTTAAGAAATCTCTACATCATATTCCTTTTCACATTTATCATAAAAACACATGCATACAGTATATATATATATGTATATATATATATTTTTTGGGGGGGGGCTTCGTTTGGGGGCCATACTTCTTGCTCTTAGTTCATGCATCACTCCTGGTGGGGATCAGGGTAACATAGGGTAACATAAGGTTTTGGGGAATTGAGCCAACCCCCATCAATCACCAGGAAAACAAATGCCCTACCTGCCGTACTATCTCTCTAGCATAGAGAGTATACATTTTCACATAAATTATAAGAAATTTCTAAATTCAAAAAAGTCTGCATTCTCTTTACCACTTCTTTAATCTCCTTGTGGTCTGTGGTCTGACATCTTAAGTTTACATGTTGTAAACATTGAAAATCCTCACTGATGTTGAATTTTCAGATATATTTCTTTTAAAGAAATTATAAACAAAAATATTGCTAAATTTTCTGGTTCTCTTTATATCCATTTTTTTAAAGTTTTCTTTTTTACATTAGTTCTTCCATATTTCTACTATGTGTCAGATTCATTTTTTTCTCTAAGAACTAGATAAAGATCTTTGGGTTTATATGTAATGGTAGTAATACCACACTATCACTATTCATATGATGTGGTGAAAAATTGTAGGCTTCTCTCTTTCTGGTCAGAACTCAAAACATTCCACTCTGCTGTGATTTGTAGTTTCTGTTGATAAACCTATGTTTCCTCTTGGCTTTGCTTGTCTAATTTTTATTCTTTGTATGACCTCAAAGCTTTTTATTGACCTCTTCAATTTCCTATAGCTTGACTTTGGTAAATTTATATTTTTTCCTTGGAGGTCTTCGGTTGTGTACTTTTTAAAATTTCTCGTTTCTGTGAATTTACTGACTTCTGCATTATCAGAGTATTAATTCTCCCATCCTCTGAGCCTCTGGCCCTGGTTGAAGCTCCAGTGACATGCAAATCAGGCATCTGGACAGTGATCTGATGTGGTTTTTTCTCACCTTTTTTTCTATCTTTGAAAGTGATAGCACAGCGGTAGGGTGTATGCCTTTCATGCAGCCAACCTGGGTTCGATTCCTCCGCCCTTCTCAGAGGGCCCGGCAAGCTACTGAGAGTATCGAGCCTGCACAGCAGTGCCTGGCAACCTACCCATGGCATATTGGATATGCCAAAAACAGTAACAATAAGTCTCTCAATGAGAGACGTTACTGGTGCCCAATCGAACAAATCGATGAACAACGGGATGACAGTGACAGTGACCCTTCTCTGTGTGTGCATATGTGCGCATGTGAGTTTGCATGTGTGTGCATGCATGTGTGTGTGTGTGTGTGTGTGTGTGTGTGTGTGTGTGTGTACCCCACCTGTTTGCTTCCACTTCCCAAAGCTAACTGCTGTGGCTGATTATTCCTGGGGATAACGTTTCTGGGGAAGAAGGGCTTCATCATTGCTTGTGGTTTGTCCTTGTTGGCGGGTTTGGGGGGCATCCCCGCCTCAGCAGGACACCTTTGCCACCTTGGCGAGCTTCTCCACAGGCCTGGGGATCTGGGCTTCCTCCGTGTTGCTCTTGGTGGCTTCTGGAGCACCCAGGGGATTCTGCAGCCCGGTTCGGCAGTCACTCTCGGGCCTCGCTCCTACAGGGTTTGGGGCAGTTTGTGGGCTCCCCTGAGATCAGTCAGTCCCGCTTCCTGTGCTGGGAGGACGGAGCCGCACAGCTGTGCTCTGCCCCCACAGCAGGCTGCACATCTGCGCGGGACCCACCCAGGACCGGTGCTTTCTTGTGAGCAAGCAAGACGCCCGGCACAGCTTTGTTCTGTCCTCCTGAAGCGGCCGGGCCCCTCTGGGTGCCTGTGCCATGGAGGGCAGGGTGACAGGTGGCTCCCAAGGCTCTGCCCGCACCCCGTGCTGCTGTAGAGAGGATCTTCGGAGGGAGCAGGGAGCTGTGTTCCCTCCTGGAGCCTGAAATTACCAAGAAAGTCCACATTGGAGCACAGGTGACACATAGGAGATGCACAGGTGCTGCGGTGACATGTTGACACTCTGCCCCGGAGGTTTTTCTTGCCTGATATAGCTATCATTGCCACTTCCTTTCGTGCACCAACCAAAATGCTCCATCTCTCCGCCCTCTGGGAAGCGTCTTAAATATCTGGACTTGGTCTAATCTGCCTGATCGCTCTGGAGACCAGACCTGGGTAGACTAGAAAAAGACACACTTCCTGGCTTGCTCGGCTGCTACCCATCGGTAGGGCAGGAGCCCACTTAGCTTGCGGCTCACCAGGAAAGTGGAGCCGTGCAACCTCCCCCTCGACACCCATGGGCACCCTCATGCCCACCTGGCGGCCATCCTCAGGAGACGTCCCACACCAGAAGGGACGGCTGGCCAGAGTCTGGTCGTGAGTGTTCTCTGCACTAAACTGGAGGGCAGTTATGGTAGACACACTCTTCCAGAATCTTCTCTTTCCCAGGTTCATTGAGAAAGATGAGTAAGGAGAGGCTGCTAAAATCTCAGGACTGAGTGTAAAGGAGACGTTACTGGTGCCCGCTCAAGTAAATCGATGAACAACAGGATGACAGTGACAGTGACAGTGATTGAGTGAGCTTTATTAGGCTCCAGGAAAATACATAATATAAGCATTCAAAAGATGTATGGAGTGTTATGAATTGGTGGCAAATACCATAAGAATATTAAAATTTGGTTTATAAGTTCTTGATGATAAGAATTTTATTAAAAAATAGAAAGGTCTTCCAAAAATATTAAAGAACTCAACCTTCATTAGAGACCTTGTGAGGTCTTCACTACTGTTTACACCCTCCCCTCATGGAAAAAAGACCCCACGGTATTTGAAAATAAGCTCAAATTATAAAAAAAACAAACAAGCAGAAATACTGGGTCACACATGCAAGCCAGAGATGCAGTCCAAGGAGGTAAGGGACCCACTTCACATGTGGACGCTTCCACCGTGACTCCGTGTGGCCCCTCGTGTGACCCCTAGGCCCTCTGGCAGTGGCGCCCACACATAGGACCAGGAATGAGCACTGAGCACCCCCGACTGTATCCCAAAAGCCAAAGAAAAAACAAAATGGTGATGCATATCCTTAAACATTCTTATTTAAAACAGACACCATGTGAGTGAGACTCCAACTTAAAACAGGAAGCTAGTAGCAGAACTGACCCAGAGCCACCACTAAAGGGGAGAGAGGAAGCAGCAGGTGGTGCAGGGGCAGGTGCTGGCTCCACTTGCCACAGACCATGATTGACCTTAGCATGGCCTGGAAGCTGCCAGACAGTGTGTGTCCAGCCCTGACGGCCGTCGGCTACTGCCTGCCCGGTCAGCCTAGCCCTGGCCTATAGCGACCTTGCAGGAGACACTAGCCTGGCCGGTGGGAGGCCCAGGGTGGCTGAGGAGCCTGATTTATAACAGATTATCTGATACTTTTACATAATAGATGAAGATTCAAGAACATTATTTGAGGAGTGGGGAGCTAAGCTTTTTTTAGTGATTAAACATAATTTCTCTTATAGTTAGTTTTTAAAATTTTGTAGTTAATATTTTTGAACGCATGGTTGTCCTTCGTCTAGTGTTCTGCCTATTCTATTCAGGATGACACGTAGATGACAGACAACAGGCAGATTGGGCGATAGTTGCCGATGTCGTGGATGTCTCCCTTCTTGTACAACAGAATGGTCTTACTGGTTTTCCACTGGGTCGGAACCTTGCATTCAGACAGGTAGCATGTGAAGAGTCAGGCCAGTGTATTGATGAGTACTGGCGGCAGATTCTTCAGGTGTTCAGGTCTGACCTTGTCCGGACCAGGTGCTGTTCGTGTCTTTACCAGCAAAATGGTGTGTCGGATTTCAGAAGAGAGAACATGGGAATGACATATCCATCCTGCGGAATTTGGTATGTGGGCAAGTGGACATGGCTGTCAAAGAGAACCGAGTAGAAGTCATGAATAATTTTCTCCATTGCCTTTCTGGAGGATGTGATAGATCCATCAGGACTTCGGAGGGCAGTAATCTTGGTCTTGTAGTTGGCGAAGGACAGGCGAGCATTGCAAATACTTTTCCTGGATTCTGCCACTTCAGCCAACACTGCTGCTCTTCTCTCTTTGGGTTCTTCCTTTATCACATCTCTGCACAGCTTTATGAGCTCAGACATTAGCTTGTGGTTGCCTGAGGCTCATGCCAAACCACACTGACAAATGAGCTTGAGAGTTTCGAAGACAGGCATCTGTTTATGGCTTCCTCACTCTTGGCATTCTTTGCACAGACATGGAGGTGCTGAACGAGTTGATCGTGTTCCTCGTCGATGTTGTCACAGACGGCATCTTCCCACATTGTTGCAATAGTGCCAAAGAGCTCCCAGTTGGTGGTCATTCTGGGAGTTGTCTTCTTAGACTTAAATTTTGCAGACCTTTCTCCCCGCTCTGTTACGTAGAATTTTGCACAAAGGAGACAGTGGTGGTCTGATCCCGTTTGGAATTTTGGGACAACAGCGACATTGGTCAGGCAAAATCTTCGATTGAACATGATGTGGTCAATTTCATTGTGGAACTGTCCATCGGGAGACTCTCATGTCCAGCGTTTAGATTCGGCCTTCTGGAACTGTGAGTTACCATGGATGGTCTTGGTCGGCATGATGAATTCAGACAGTGTCTCACCCAGATCGTTCCATTCTAGGCCATGTGTCCCAATGTGGAGTTCTTCGGGCGACCTTCTCGGTCCTATCTTGGCATTAAAATCACCAACAATGATCTTGTAGAAGGTGTGGTCTTCTTTATAGAACTTCTCCAGTTCCATGTAGAACCTCTCAATTTCTTCTTGATCGTAGTTGGAAGTTGGTGCATAGACGATGAAGATAGAAACTGCAGGCACTGAGCAGCATCTATTCAAGCATAATCGTCCAATTAGGGTTGTTAGGCCTTCGAATGAATCGATGCTCATGGCCAAGTTCGTGTTGACAAGGACACCGACACTACCGACGCCTCTGTTGTCGCATGTTCCGAGGAACAATTCTTGTCCAGTGTCAAAAATGGCGTGATGTGATTGATGTCTCCTCATTTCAGTCAGACCAATGATGTCGTACTTGATCTTCTGTGCTTGCACCATCAGGTCTTCGATGGATGCTTCTGATGGCAGTGTTTGTGCGTTGAAAGTACAGACAATCATTTTAGTCTTTCTTCTTTGTTTTGGCAGTCTAGTTTGTCCCCGAGATTTTTTCAGCCCCTCTATGCTCATCTTTCTTAATGCTACTGTATTGGGGGCTCTTTCGGTGACAGGTGGATGAGGCCAATTGTTGTTACTGTTGTTGGCATATTGAATACATGTGAGCAAGGACAACCATGTGAGCAAGCTGGGTTCCGAAGGGGATTCAGCACGATAGACCATATCCACACAGTGACCAAACTCATTGAAATTTCACGAGAGTTCAAGAAGCCGCTCTGTCTAACATTCATCGACTTAAAGAAGGCCTTCGATTCTGTTGAGACTGAGGTGGTCATCGAAGCCCTGGCCAAACAGGGAGTTCAAAGTCAGTGTATCAAAATCCTCCGCGAGCTGTATTGTGGATTCACCACCAGGATCTCACCATTCTACAAGGAAGTGATCATTGATGTAAAGAGAGGGGTGCGGCAGGGTGATAACATTTCACCGAAACTCTTCAGTGCCACCCTTGAGAACATCATGCGATGACTGTAAAGGGAAGGAATGGGAGTGAAGATAGACAGTCGGCAATTACATCACCTCCGCTTTGCTGATGACATCTTTCTCATAACGCCAAACATTAGCCAAGCGGCATAAATGCTGACCGACTTCGACCACTAGTGTGGAAAGGTCATACTGCAGCTGAATCTCAACAAGATGATGTTCATGAAAAACGAACTGGGCCCTGAAGCTCCATTTGCTCCCAATGGAACAAACATCTCGAATGCATAAGCTATGTGTACCTGGGTCGAGAAATCAGCATGAGGAACAACTTGGTGCCAGAACTGCACAGGAGGAAGAAAGCAGCATGGAATGCATTCAAGAGCGTTGAAGAGGTGGTTAAGAGAACGAAGAACCTCCAACTCTGGGCACATCTTTTCAATTCCACCGTTCTTCCTGCACTAACATATGCCTCAGAGACCTGGGCCCTACGCAAACAGGAGGAGAATGCTATTAGGCTATCCCAAAGAGGAATTGAAAGAGCTATGCTGGGAATATCATATCTCACTCAAGTGAGAGAAGGAATCCAGAGTTCTGACCTCCGTCGACGGTCAAAAATCAGGAATGCTGTCTCGTTTGCCAAGGCATAAAAATTCAGATGGGCCGGTCATGTAATGTGATTCAGAGATGACTACTGGACAAGAGCTGTTACTGACTGGATTCCATGGGATGTCAGAAGACCTCGTGGCAACCCACCAACTAGATGGTCAGATTTCTTCGTCAAATCTCTGAATGAACTATTTGAGGCTCTTCCTGTTCCTGGAGCGAGCAGATATTGGGCTGCACTAGCTCGTGATAGGGACAAATGGAGACGTTACTGGCACCCACTGGAGCAAATTGAAGATCAACGGGGCTACAAGTGATACAAGTGATGGAATATTTTTGAAAAATCTTTAGGTTTTATAAGTTTATTTTGAAAGGAAATATATCATCTTATTTTAGATTCTCAAAGATATCTATGAAGTGCTTGTGTTTATCAAAGCAGTAATTATTGTTTGGCAATCAAAAATTGTATACTTTTATTTTGGGAGAGATTGGGGCTCTGAGAAAAATTGATGCTAACCTGAAGATGAAAAATTAGCTAACAACTAATTAAAAAGGAAGTGAGTGGTAACTGAACTTTAGACAACTCAATGGGAACATTCTAGATTTGGATATTTCCTTTAGTTAATAAAATGATTTTTATTGCAGTGTGTTCATTAAATCAAATCGATCTGTTTAACCTTATGAGAATTAAAAGTTTAAATGTCTTATAATACTGTTTCATTTGAGTCATGGTAACTTATAGAACTATAATATTTGAGATATAATGTCAAATGTACAGTGCTATAACTCTTCTATAAAATGTCTCTTGAAATTAATGACATTCGCACAGGTATTATTGAAATAAATGTGCATGTGCTTTGACTCTCTTAAAGTGAGCCTCATTTTAATTTTATCCACATAAAAATGGCTACTTTCCATCCTTCCTCTCATCCCTGCTCTGCCCACTTAGCCTGAGGACGCCTGCATCTAAGCAAAATCCATATCAGAGAACTGGTCCCTCTTTAAGCTGGTGATATTTTCCTGACTCCTCTTTCTCTTACTTGAAGAAGTTAGTCTGCTCTATATTTTCATCATTAGCCTTGACTACTACTTAAATTTGTAATAAGATCATTCTATGCTTATCAGTTATTAGTGAGATGAAATTGACTTTAAAAAGCTTATGTTGAAATGCTTTAGGTTTACAAACATTTACAAAAACTGTATGCTGATTTCTCAAATCCCATCAACCTTATCACTGAGTTCCAGGGTCCCTGAACCCTCTCCAGGATTCGGTGTTGATGGATTTTCTTTAAATATTCTAATAGCTTTCTGGTTTTATCTTATATTAATTTTAATTTGCATGGACTTCAAATAATCCAATCCAGAAGGACAGTGAAAGAAATTCTTAGAGCGATGATAAAGGATAATTTTAGTTAAAAGTGATATAAAAATTCTGGAGAACTAATATCCTAGACACTTAGGACTAATAAAATTCTGGAGAACTAATGTCCTAAACACATAGAACAGTAGAAAAGAAAAGTGAAAAGTCAAGGAATGTGGGAAGCAAATCCAATCTGCAGCTTTGCATTTCGTTCACATAGAAATATATTCAGGAATGAATGGTCAGGTATGTGGTTAATTTTATTAAATTAGTGTCCCTTTTTTTCTTTAGGTTTTAGCATCATATATTTGGCTTACAACTACTCAGGGAAGATATGATTTGTCTTTGATTTCATGTGTATGAATGAAAGAATGATTTTATACTATAATTTCTTTGTTTCTTGAATATACGAAGACACAAATAACACTAAAACTGATAAATGTGTGTATGTGTGTGTGCACGTGTGCAAGTGTGTGCATGCAGGTTGTATCAATTATTAATGTCTTTACTATTATTGTATGGCAATCAGTAAGGGCCATTTCCTTGGGTAAATTATCCTCTTTAAGAATATTAGGGATTTCGTAAAATAAAGCACCGAGACATGAACGTCACATACACTACAATTTGCTCAATTAAAGTGGATACTTTACTGTAGTATATTCATAGACAAGTGAACCGCCTTCACAGTCCAGTTTTAAACACTTTCATCACCTCAGGTGAGCATATTCCACCTCATTTTCCCCATACCCTCATGTCACCACAACACCGAGAAACCACAAATGCCTTTATAGAATGCTCTAGGCTGGAATTTCATATGAATAAAATTATATGTGCTTCTATATTACTTTTTTAATACAGACTTTCAAAATAAGGTTTTGATTTGTTTGTGTTGTAACATGTATCAATAATTAATTTTAATAGCTGAATACTTGTAGGGATTTTCTTTTTCTTTTTATTTTTTGTTTAGTCATTCTGGTCATTGCCTTCTTTCTATTATAATTTTGCCACAAACATTTGTATATATTTCTCTTGTGAAAGTGGAATTTTACCTAAAGGTGAAATTGCTTAGAATATTTAGTAGCTGCTTAATAATTTAGAGATCTACAACAGTATTTTCCAACATGACCCATTGTTCATTTATACTAGCCATTGCATGTCATTATTTATATATATATACGTATGTTTACATATAAATATACATTCTAAATAGGACAAGTCCTTCATCAGATAGATTTGCAACAATGTTTATTTATTTCTGAGGTTTTTCTATTCAATTTATTGGTGGCGTTTATTAAAGTTAAATCACTTTACCTTGCTGAGCTATAATTAATCTGCGTGCTTTTTACACATCTGTTCAACATAGTTGCTTTCATACTTCATATATACTTTCCACGAATTTGAAAACACGAGGGCAGAAAATTGACTCTTATTTATTCTTTTAGAGTCTGATTGTCAGAGAGGGATGGATAAATAATAAAGAGGTTAAGGAGCTTCCTTACACGTGTATGAGACTTGTCCAATCCCCATAACCACATACGGTCCCCGAGCACGCCCAGGAGTCACCTCTGAGAACAGAGAGGAGCAGCCCTGAGCACAGCCCAGAGCAGCCTGTTCCCTCAAGCCAAGGACATCATTTGGTACTTTCAGTCTTATATGGAAGCGTCGATTCACTATAAGTCAATTTTTATATGTGGAAAGAGGTTCACATCACACACACACACACACACATATTCAATTATACATTCAATGTTGAAAGAATAGTGTTTTGAACTAATGCTGCAGTTGGTTCCAAGCAGGAGTCAGCAGTGTCCCAGCACACGGACAGGCGGGCAGGGCTATCTTCACTCTCAAGGGGAGATGGGATTTTGCTCCTATTTAGAGTTAACTGATTAGGTGGTAACCACCCATTGAGGAGAGCAATCTGCTTTCATATTCAAATGCTATCACACCAAAATTGTGCTCATAGGAGTACTCAGAATAATGTTTGATCAACTGTTGTTGATAAAATTATATTTTTAACTTATATTATCCTTTCCCCTATAGTTATATGATATCAACATACAATGTATATTATAAAACCTTGTTATAGCTTTCTTTGACAGTAAATACTTTTGACCATATAATTCTAACCTCTATAACTGTTTGTAACTGCATTTTGACTTTATGAACGGTAGTTGAAAGTCTTTGCTATGAATTTGAATCTAGCAGAAGTAGCCTCTGATTTACTCTCACTTAATTCCTGTGATATATAGAAACACCATTGTACTAAGTCTATTCCCTGTTATCAACTTAAAGGGCATTATTTTTTACATATCACATCTATTAATGCAACAAATCCAACATACATTATTATAATGATGCTATGTCTATTAGTATAATACAGTTTTGCTTCTTTCTGTCTCTACGCTGCTGTTAGCAAATATATTGCATTCATATATATGTAAGTTCAAGAAACCATTGTATAGTTACCATTTATATAACTCTAAATCAATTTGGAATATGTAAATATATATCCCCATTTTCATTTATAATTAACATTATTAATACTCCTTGTTAGAATATGAATTTCCTCTAGGTATCATTTGCTTCAATCCTAAATAATTTACTTTAATATTAATTTAATGTACTTTTCAATAACAAATTTTATTTCTTCTTTTAATCTGTGAAAAGACCTGTTCACTTTCACTTTTGAAAGGTAGCATTGCCAAATTAAAGATTTTGAGTTGATTTTTTTTTCTTCCCTCTTTAAGCACTTTGAAAATGTCATCCCACTGCCTTTTGGCATCCATCGTTTCCGTTGAAAAGTCAGCTGCTCTGAAAGCAGAGTCTTAAATCTTTTCCTTCTGTCTCACATTAGAAGTGGTTGGGGGCTAAGCTATTCCATAGCTTGTTTCTCTTGACAAGAAAAAAATCTCCGAGTCAGTTCTACAGAACTGGGACTGGGACATGGCGGGTTTCCTTCTGCCTGTTCTAGAGGTGAGCGTTGGCTGCAGTGGCTGCTGGTCTATTCTTAGCTTACTCTAGGGCGTGAGTACAGTTCCTCGTGAGTTGGGGCAAAGGTGATTAGGGTACTGTTGTTTCAGCATCCTATGCCCAAAGCATAACATGAATTTCCAGTGGGATCTGGAGAGGAAGAGAGACTCTGTCTCAGTAAGTGAGGAGCAGAGGGTTAATATCAGCATTCCGCTTCTCCTGGGGAAAAACATCTTGTACTTGGGAGTTGGAAAGAGAAAAATTGCTTTCCTGGAGGAGAGCATATCTTGTTGAAGCCGAAATAAGGGAGATTGAAAATTTCTTAGTTCAAAGACCACCACAGATCTTTCTTACAGAAGTTTCTTTGATGTTCTTGAAATAGATACTTACCTTTAAATTGATTTCCAGATGATGAGTGTGTGTGTTGTGTCTGAGTATGTGAGTGTGTGCATTAGTGTATGTGAGTGTGTATGTATGAGTGTGTGTATGTGAGTTTATATGTGTGTGTGAATGTGTGAATGTCTGCGTGTGTATGTATCTGAGTGTGTGTGTGAATGTGTGGGCATCTGCGTGTGTATGTATCTGAGTGTGTGTTTGAATGTTGTGAGTGTATGCATGTGTATGTGTATATGCATGTGATTGTATGAGTGAGTATGTGCATGTAAGTGTTGTATGTATGTGAGTGAGTGTGCAAATGTACACTCACGTGAGTGTATGAGTGTGTGTATGTGCATATGAGTGTGTGCATTATGGTTTTTACCAGTTTTATTGGGGGAGTCAGTACAACACCTCTAAATGTTATTCAGAACTTCATACCTCAGAAGTTTCTTCCTTTGGTGATTGTATTTTATGAGAAGCACATTCCAACCTACATCTTGGAAATGGCCATTCTGTAATCTGAAAGGAAGATTATGTTTCTATCCAGACTCGGTCTGGCCCGTGCATGTGCACCCCTGTCTGCAGTGATGCCTCCCACCCAGGCTGCCCTCTTCCATATGTGGACAGGAGAGCGTTTTGGTGGTTTCGAAAACCTCCTTAACTATATTTTAAGCAAATATAACTTTTATCCCTCCAAATCACCTGAAGATACTTAGGTATTTGAACCTACATTTTTTAAATGGGAAGAGGGTTAATTTACAACACATCTAAGTCTTTTCCAAAAGAAGTTTAAACTGTTACTTATTGACTTTCTTTGCTGCTCCAGTACAACTCATTTCTTTTCTGCCAAACCTCAGTTCTTTCTGTTTTAATAAACTGGTAAATATAAGTAACCTTTTTATTATTTAGGAGTTATGGAAAAGACATGAATATGTATATTCCATAAGTTCATTATATTTAATATAAACTCCACTGCACTATTTAATCTTGAAATTTTACTTAATTGTTTAATCAGAAGAAAACGTTTTAAAAATAGTTTTGTTCATTAACACATATGAACAATTATAAAAATTGTTTTAAAATATCAATTATATTCTCCTTTAAATGACATTATTATTTTCATGGTCATCTGAAAATTTCTTTTGTGAATTAAACATGAAATAGGATTTATTAATGATGAAATATATATGAATTTAAATATGTGAAAAATGATACATTTCTTAAATTTTTATCATTATAAGAAGTTAAAGTTATAAAACTGCATTGTAGACCCTACAATGTAATTGTTATATTGTCTAAATAATTAATCTTGCTCTACGAACTTTGGGGAGCTCATTTTACCCTATGCAGTATTTGCTTGTGAGAAATAGACTGAAACCCTCATTTCTGAGAGCAAAAATGTATTTTCAAAATACTTCATAATAGTTCAATCAAATGCCTTGAAAATTAAGCCTTAAATTCAGGATTTAAATGAATAAAACTTCCTGCTCACTGCAAAAGGGAGAGAAACAATACCTACTTTTCCACTTTCTCAGAAATAATGCAGGCATTAATGAGAAAAATCAAATAGCACACACTTTATCATACTTCAGTATCTATTTTTTCTCTATTTTTTTCAAGGAACAATTGCAGGAGGAAAATAATAGTTTTCAGACAGTTTCAAAGGCTTTAGTTAATTAACTTGGTCTTTCCTGTTTGAAATTCAATTGAAGTCACAACAACTGGTGCCCATTTCTCATTGAAAAACAGATGCCTTGAAAGATGAGCTATCTGTTGTAATATAAAAACATCCTGTGCATCGCACATATAATAATTCTTTTCATTCCTTTTGAACTGCCAATATCACTGGAACATCTTATGGGACACCGAAAATGCTATTTCAAGTTCTTCTAATACTATTATTGCTGTTTTCATTTTCTCTTTTGCAATTGGGTAGTTACTTTATAGAAACTTAGCTTCTTCAATTGAAATGCTGTATTCAAAGAAGACTTCTCATAAGATCATGAACAAATAGCTGAAAAGGAACAGTAGCACTTAACCCATGCTTTCTAAAGGCTATCTTTGCTTGAATGTATGAGTAGGACAATAGACTATAAAAGATAGAGCCTGGAAGATATGAAGATTTCCTTCTTTGTTTGAAAGAGGAACTGGGGAGTCAAGTGCTTTTTCTAAGTCAAGCTAAGTCTAAGTCTATCAACAGGCAACCTGAATCACTATTGGGTATTATTTCATCCCATCATACAGAGCTTTTAAAATCATATTTTCAGATTCCCAGCAGATTGGAAATTGTTGACATAACTTGTCAAGCAGGCACAGTTGAAAAGATACTGAAAATATAACCAGTTGCAGAGAGAGGGTCTTGAAATTTTATGGCTTGAAGTTTCTGGAGGGGTGGTGCTTCTCAGGAGTTTTCAGGGGGCTGGGTCCCCTCCTATAGTGCACAGATCTGTTCTGGGGGCTGTCAGGTCTCCACCCAGAGTTTCTGGAAGAAACACACAGTGTCAGGGACTGTACCTGGGTCCCTGAAAATACAAAACATTTTTCAACCTTGACAATCATAATTTTGCAGCTAGAACATTGTTAATTTAAACTCCCTCATTCTTTCTGCCTTCTGTGTCACAGTATAGAATTTGACTTTGATAAAGTGAGCCCTTTGTTCTAGGAAGAGGAAATGGTGATGGTCTAGGAGAGCACAGTGAGTAGGGCGCCTGCCTTGCATGCGGTGGACCTGGCCGTTCAATCTCCAGTACAGCAAATGGTCCCCTGAATCCTACCAGAAGCTACCAGAAGTGATCCCTGAACACAGAGTCAGGAGTAAACCCTGAGCACAGCCAGGTGTGGCCCCCAAACAAACAAAAAAGTAGGAGAAGAAGAAGGTAACCATTATTGTTCTTTCAACTGTAAAGATTTAAGGGAACTAAATATTTGTCATGGATCTGAGGCTTCAGAAATCTGCGTTCACGTGGGAAATGGTGCTTCATCCAACAAGGCTAGTGGGTTCGCACACTTCCACTTGAAGAAGCAGAGGGCTGATGTCTGCTCCTGTGATTAGAAGCCCATGGGACATCCCTAAGGGCCAGTAGCTGCAGAGAGCCTCAGTGACAGGAAAGCAGAGCCAGAGAACCGAGCAGAAAGACCCCAAGAGAAAGGGTAGGGTGCATCCCTGATGCTTCCTCTGCAGCTGGCATGGAAAGGGAACCTGGGCGTGGGTGCCTCTACTCGGTTGCCCCATGGATGCCCGTCCCACTCTATTTGGCATCTCTAAGCTATGTTTGGGCATAGTCTAGAGAAAATGCTGGGAGTTTTGTATAAGAATCTCCTAAATGACCGTGAACAGGAAAGAAAACCCCCCCCCACCCCCCTCCCTCGAGCTTGAGCACTGGGCCACCTGCAGACTGTGCAAGGAGTATCTGAGACAGCAGCTGCCCTGGGAGACACTAGGTCTTGGCAGGACTCTTGAGCCACCAGCACCCTCTGCAGAGCAAGGGCAGAGTGGCCCAGGAGGGATTCCGGTGACAGGCGGGGGGTGCTGAGCTCAGCAGTCATGCCCCCCCCACCTTTCTGCATCCCTGAGTTACAGGTGAGCTCAGCAATGCTTGGTGCCGCTGGGCTCGGGCAGTAGGGCCAGGGGGACGCCGGCAACCCATTCCGTCATAAGATGAGACCATCTGGGGATGTTAGGTTTTAGAGGGAAGTTATTTCACTATTTTTTATTGTTTGTGCGGGTGTGGTCTGACAAAGGCAATATGCCCAGCCTGTCCCTGGAGTGCAGGGCACAGAGGGCCGCAGAGATTGTCATTCAGAAACGAACAGGAGGCAAATGGTTATTAAGGCCCTGCCTCCTGCTAGTGCAGGTCTACGCCCAATAAAGGCATGTCCCCAGGAGATGGGGCTTCCTGCGATGCAGGAGTCCATGGGGCTGCTCAGACACATCAAGTGCTTTTCCCTGGAGATAACCTCAGTGCTCCTTGCCTGCTTCCCTCAGCCACCGCTGACCAAGGCCTTAGCTCATCAGCGTCTGCCATCGCTGCAGTGGCCCTGGGCATGGTGTCTCCTCCACTAGCTGGGCTCCGGGAGGTCCCTCCTTCAGCTCCCCATCAAATATTGGACTTTGTCCCTAAGGTTAAACTGTGTTCCCATCCACCATTCCCTTCATGAAGATAGTTTTTCTATATGGTCACTCATATTAAATCAATATCTGTGCCCAATCTGAGTCTCAATCACACACCCTAAAGCCGGCCAGGCCAACTCAGTTCTTTGTAGGCATATAAAACTCAATATATTTGAAATACATCTTCCCAACATTTTCTTTTTTAAATTTTTATTTATTTTAATTTTTGTGAATCGCCATGAGATAGACCATCAATCTGCTATTCGTGACTGGGTTTCAGTCATACAATGTCCCTTCACCAGTCTACATTTTCTACCAAAAATGTCCCCAGTTTCCCTCCCACCACCACCCTACCCGCCCCCTGCTTATATAGATGCAGGGACTTTTCTGCTTTTTTAAAAAAAATCTCTCTCTCTCCTTTTGTGCATTATGGTTTGCAATCCAGGTACTAAGAGGTCATCTTGTTTGTTCGGGGTATTCAGTATTTTTATTGGGAAGGTACAGTGGAAGTAGCTTTTCTAACTAGGTGACCACTTCTGGGTGTTGATTTGACTACTGGGGCCACTGGAACTACTGGGAGTACTGGAGATTTTAGTCACAGAATCCACATAGCTGAATTTCCAGCAGGTCATGTCTCAGTGGGGTCTGTCCTGAGATGGTGGAGGCATGGCAGCGATTTTGGATTGTGGGAACAAGGGATGCCAGGGGCTCTGTCTGGGCCAGCAACAGCTGACTACTCTGATCTACCCTGATCTACCCACTCTGATCTACCCTGTCTGTTCAGCCTTGCAGGGGTCTGAGATTAACTGAAGCTTTTGATCTCTTTCAAGATTTATTTATGGCTCTCTGAAGCAAGGCCAACTAATGAGTCTGTAGGGCTGAGTCAGGAGTGGTTTGTGGGCCTGAGTCCCACACACCCCACTTTTGGCAGTTTAACTTCTTGGGAAACTTGGTTCTGAGTTGGTGAAGTCCGGCCAGAGACACAGTGCTTATTGTGGGGTACCAGGAAGTCTGAGGGCACTGTCAGGCTGCGTCAGGCTGCTGAGCCCAGTTTGATTGGCGGAGCTGCGGCCTCAGGGGTGGCTACCGCCCACGGTATGGGCTCTCTGGGTAGGCTGCAGCCACCAGTTCATCAGAGCCTGACCAGGGCACACCCCCATCCTGGGTCTCCAGAGTTGGCACTCGAGGAGGTTTTCTACCAGAATGTGCTGTAGGCAGCGTGGACTGGTCCGGGGAAGAAACAGCTATTGTGCCGCCCTGCCAGAGGCTGAGCCACAGACAGGGGTGGGTTCAGGTCTTAGTCTTGGCCAAGTTGTTGTCCCAGAGGGGGACCCCAGACATCCGAGAGCTCGGGGGCCACTCGGACTCCCAAACCAGTCACTCCTGGCAGACACTGGGTGCCATGGCAGTTCCAGGCCCCAAGCTGGCCCTAAGAACTAGCCCTTTTAAAGAATTGACACTTACATTCATTCTCAAAAAAATTATGGAGGGTTTCTGTGCCGTCCTGCCCCTCACTTAGGGTTCAGAGAGTCGCCTGCTCCATCCAGCCCAGCTCCTGCCTCCCCGCCCCTGCCGTCTTCACACCCCAACATTTTCTTTGCACCAACCTCTTCCAGACTCTTCCTTAGTGACTCTGCTGCCATTAGTAGCTTCAGAATCCACAGAAGCAACATAGAAGACCAATAATGCCATTTTGGTTTCTGTTCCATCACACACAATCTATAACTGTTTCTCCAACTTCTTCTCCTTTCCCCCCATCAACACCCTCCCTAGCCCAGTCACATTTTCACTCCCTTTACTGCCGGTCGCTATGCATCCTTATTTCTCCTCTGCTTCTGCACGTCTGTTCTTCATCGACAATTGAATCAATGCTCACTGTCTCGCGTGTGCCTCTTTTTCATTTTTCTGTGTCAGTTATTAGACGGGATGATTTCCTGAGCATGAGATGGAAGGTTCCCAGACTAAGCTCTTCCTCCATCCCAAACGTATGTTTGAGACTCTCTTTCTTACGTATACACTTCTCCAATGCCAAAAGCGTGGTAGGTCCTCACGTCCATTGTGTGGGTATCCCCTGAACCCCGGTCCACAGTGCCCCCACCATTACCGTTGGCCTCACCTCACTTAATAATGTGTCAGCTGTCCTGGCCAGGAAGTTTTCCCCAGTCCTGCCGCAGAGTCCTCAGCGGGGAGGAGCCCCAGCCTCTATGGTCTATTGGATCTCTTGCCGTGCTGACTGAGAGCATTCCTGTGTGGTGCCCAGATACCTTTTTATTTTTTTGCTTTTTGGGTCACACCTGGCGATGCACAGGGGTTACTCCTGGCCCTGCACTCAGGAATTACCCCTGGCCGTGTTCATGGGACCATATGGGATGCTGGGATTTGAACCCAGGTCGGCCACATGCAAGGCAAACGCCCTACCCGCTGTGCTATCTCTCCAGCCCCCCAAATACCTTTTTTTTATAGACTTGCTCCCTGCACTTCGGGGAAATAATCTTTTATCTAGGTCTTGGCAAAGAGCCTTCCACTTACTGGGATCTCACTAACATTTTGTTCTATATAAATATTTCTGTCTACAGTTATTTGACAGCAATGAGACACTGTTTCAGAATTTGGAGGCTTGAGAAATATTAATATGCATTCTATAAGATATGCCTGCATAAAGAGGACCTGATGGAAAAAAACACTGTAAAGATGATAACTATAAAAAATTCACTTTCACACAGAGAAAAACTGTGAGATTGATTTAAACTTACACCACTAATCATCTCAGAAAACAGTATAAGTTAAAATAGGTGGATATGGCTCAGCTAGATATACACACTATTCAATATGGATACTCCACATTCACAGTAAAGTTCAGATACATGCCAGCAAACCTAAAAAAGTGCAAAACTAATAAAAGAAAAATAAAATATAACTAGAGGAGATAGCACAGCGGGTAGGGCATTTGCCTTGCATGTGCCGACCTGGGTTCGATTTCTCCGTCCCTCTTGGAAAGCCCGGCAAACTACCGAGAATATCCCGCCTCCACGGCACAGCCTGGCAAGCTACCTGTGGCGTATTCGATATGCCAAAAACAGTAACAACAAGTCTCATAATGGAGATGTTACTGGTGCCCACTTGAGCAAATTGATGAACAATGGGGCGACAGTGCTACAGTGCTATAGTATTTGATGGCTCTTTCATTTATGAAGCCAGAATTGAGTTTCTGATAAATACAGAAAATACATGAAAAATGCTCACTGGTCTGCTATTAGTTTTGTAAGAAGGAAATCTTCATAAATAAATGGGTCTGTATTGTCTTAGACAGATAGAGGTGATGGATATGGTCTTCAGAGAGGGATTCACATAATCTCATACTAGCAAAGAATTTCACTCAAAAATGGCCCTCAAGGCAATTTAATGGAATGACAATTAGGAAAGAAAAATCAGAAATTCCATACCTTTATGTATTCTGGCATAATTTATTTACTTGTATTACAGAGAGATCCAGCAGTTTTTAGTAAAATGCCAGAAAGGAATATTCTTGCTTTTGAATCCCAAGTTGCCACAATCATGACGAATCAGCTCTTCCATTGTGGGCTAAAGTGGTCAGTTTGTCCATGAGAGGGTTCAATCACATTCTAATAAAATTTGTTAAGCACTGATCAGGGGCCTCATTTGGTCCATAGGTTGTAATGTGTGCATCTTAATTTTATTATATTGGAAGGCATGCATGTTGACAGACATTAAAAGAGAAATTCTTAGAGTCTTTCTGTTTTTGATGTAATAGAACCTAACATATACTATTTGCACTTTTCCTCTAATTGGTTACAATTTTGTTTTAGAAATAAAGTTACGAGTTTTAAAAGATATTTACAGAGAATTAGGAGATTCAGAAACTTCTGTAGTGATAAGTCTCTTTTGTTCTGAAGTTCTACATTTAGAATTGAATGAAAACACAGATCATATATGTGAGAACAGCAGAATTCTAGCTTGGATTGATAATTGCCTTTTTCTCTAGGAAACTAATACCTATAGTGAAAAGAATAGATAAGCAATTTCAATAATTTCATCACTGGAAAAGGCAAGTATTTCATATTGACCAATTATTTTAAAATTTAATAGAAATGTCCATTAAACCTTCATGTTTTTAATATAGTTCCCCCGCTTTTTTTGATAGCTTATTTGCTACCAGGAGAAAAATAATATAATAATTGGAAGAATTTAGTCTTAAGATGCACTACCCTGATCTCTCCTTTGTATGCATATTTATTTTTCATTTCAATTTTTAGGTAGGCTTTGCGTCTGAGGAGCAGGGCAGGCTGAGCAGACCAGAATTGGAGTCCCAGTCTCTGAAGGCAGAGCCTGTGTCACATGACAGGTGCTGACCAAGCCTCACTTCTCCATCAAGATGACTGTCTGCACTTTCCTACCTTTGCAACTTCCAGGAACTCCTCCTTGCCAAGGCCAGGGCCCAGGATAGCCTCTATACCCTCGCTCCAGCAAGATGCCATCCATGTTATCCTTTCCATCCTCAGTGTTGAGAGGACAGAGCTTCCTGCTCCCTGGCATGCACTTTTAAATTGATTCATTGATTAATTTGCTTTTGGGGTCACACCCAGTGATGCTCAGGGGTTGCTCCTGGCTCTGCACTCAGGAATTACTCCTGGAAGTGCTTGAGGTACCATATGAGATGCTGGGGATTGAACTCGGGTCACCCACATGCAAGGCAAATGCCCTCCCCACTGTGCTGTTGCTCTGACCACCTAGGATGAACTTTTAATGAAAAGGAGAACCATGTTCTCCATATGAAGGTCCAGGCATTTGAGACTAGAATTATGTGCCTGATAAACCATTAAGTAGTATTGTAAACCACAAAATCTCAATATAATATTCACTGTATCACTGCATCACTGTCATCAGTTGTTCATCGATTTGCTTGAGCGGGCACCAGTAACATCTCCATTTATCCCAGTCCTAAGACTTTAGCAGCCTCCCCTTACTCATATTTCCCAATGATTGGAGGCTCTTTCAGGGTCAAGGGAATGAGACCTCTTTTAACATGTTCATGTGTGAGGCTCATCCGAGCATGTGGAGAGGGGCCTTGAGCATGGCTGTGGCTGGGTTCTGGCGGTTTTTGGCTGCCGGGGCTCTGCTTGGGTTAGGGAGGGAAACTCAACCCACCCCCCTCCGAGGGGCCCTGGTGAAGAAAGTCTGGCACAGGGGTAGGAGATATAATATTATTATTATTTATATTATAATATTATTTTAAATATATTTTATGTTATATATTTAACATAATATTAAAAATAAATTTAAGTGTTTCTTTGCTAACAAGCGAAAAATAGAAATCTACAATAGAAGAAACCACTAAAAACCTGCTGACCTCTTTTTTTTCTTTTGGAGGAAAAATTTTACTCTTAAAAAATGTCAGTTATAAACTTGATGGTCTGATGGTCAGCTTGACTGAACACAACAAGACAAGCAGAAGAAAATAAATTGTCATCAAAAGCTGAAATAACGGTCTACTTGAAATCTCGCACATTGTAGAAACAGCCTCCAAAACTAACTGCAGACCTCTTAGTTGTGATCTGAGTCCTGCAGGCATCACAAACAGAGGTGAAGAATGGTTATAGAACACTGTAAGTGGGCGGTTTTCTTTTAAGAAAAATGTATAGCTGTGATCTGAAACAGTCTGATGAAAAAATGGGTACTTGAGGGTGAAAAAGAAAGAAAAGGATGCCTCCTCCCCTGGTGGAGAGGCTCAGGCCTGGAGGCGGTAGAGAGGGCTCGCCTGGTGTGCTTTGTTGCTCTTTGACCTGGGGTAATTTGGTCATATTATTAAGTCATTTTTACTAACTTCAAAAGTGATAATATAGTCATATTTTCTCATGAACATGTTATATTCTTTTCTCCAAGTATAAGAAACAATAACAATTAAATCATAAACTAATTCACATAAGAGAAAGGGCAAAGAATTTTCACATCAGCAAAATGACTTCAATATAAGCGTATTTGAAGTTAGTCTTAGGCAGTGGGAAGCACAGGGAAGAACCGAGAACATTCCTCCCTCTGATAGCACCACCCCCACTAGGAACGTATTCATAGCTGTTGTCTTCATAGAACTTGGGGAGGACTCCTGAGCAATGCTCGGGGCAGGCAGTAACTCTGCCAGTTGACAGCTCCCTGCTTGGGCCAGTGGTGCTAGGATCTCTAGATGCCAGAAGACGCTCAGGGGCCACTCAGGATTGAGGGTTGAAACTGGGTCCTTGTATGCGTCAGGTGCGTGCCCCTGAACCCTGGGTGTTTTCCCTCTTTTGATGATATTTTAGACTAAAGATTACGGCAATTAAAGAACAGCTCTTAAAAATGCACTGTTTAGTGAGAACTTTCCACTGATCGAATCTGTTGGATTCCATTTTAGGATTGCTATCTATTCAGAGTATGTGAATGCTCGTTATACCTTTACAAATCAAGGCAGAAAGTCAGTTTATCTGCTTTTAAAAAATAGATCTGGGACTGGAGCGATAGCACAGCGGGGAGGGCGTTTGCCTTGCATGCAGCCGACCTGGGTTCGATTCCCAGCATTTCATATGGTCTCCAGAGCACCTCCAGGGGTGATTCCTGAGTGCAGAGCCAGAAGTAACCCCTGTGCATCGCCTGGTGTGACCCAGAAAGAAAAAAAAATTCTAGGAGCAAAATAATATGTAAGAAATTAAACATTATAATGGCTGAGTTAATAAGCACAATTACATTGACCAACAGCCACAGCACCTATAGTTGCATCTGTGGATGAAATGTTTACTCTAAGGAGATGGATTTCAGAAAGCTTTCTCTATTTCTTTTTCCCATTTTTGTGAATTGATTTATAGAGTGACTTATATAGAAAGTGAGAAATAGTACATATTTTTATACAGAAGTGACATGGAATTAATTTTATTATAGAATGATTAGATCAAGATACGGGAAAGTAGATTACATTCTAAGAAATATGTGAATTAATTTTTAAGATAAATTCTTAGGGTAAAATTCCAGAAATAAGTAAATTAGTTTAATATCCTGTCAATATGTGAAATATGAGAATATTAACATCAAATGGGGAAAATACATAATGATGTGAGACTATTATAAATCCAACATCTTAAATAAAAATAACCGTGAATTGTTTCGAGAGCTCTCTGCCACCCAATTCAGGTACCAGCCCAGGTCGGGAGCTCCTGCCCGGGGCCGCGTTCTTGCCTGGTTCCTGGGAAAGCCAGTTTCATCCTTGCTCTTTGGGGGACGGGAATTGAGGGACACTGAGCTACATCCAAAGCTGAATCGTTCCGTGAGCTCTCTGCCACCCAATTCAGGGACCAGCCCAGGTTGGGGCTCCTGCCCGGAGCCGTGGCCGCATTAGCGGCCACGAGTTTTTCTCTTTCCTCCATATTCCACAAGAACCAGAAGTCACCCTTTTAGCTAGAACTTTCACCATGTTCTAATATTAATTTAGCCCACCTAAATCAATATTGCATCATACACAGCATAATATCAGTGAGTGTGAAGGGCTGAGCCACATAGGTCACAATGGTAAAGCAATGCAGATCTCCACCAAGCTTACTTGTTGAAGAGGCTAGCCCAGAAGACCCCAACAGCAATGAAGCACTATACAACCTCTCTGACAAGGAATTTAGAAAGGAGCTGCTGAGGATGTTTAGGGAACTAAAAGAAACAATGGAAAGCAATACCAATGAAATATAAGAAGATCTGAAGGTAGAGATGCAAAAAATACAAACGGAAATGTCAGACGTGAAAAACCTGGTAGGAGAATTAAAAAACTCACTGGTCAGCCTCAGCAGCAGAGTAACAGCTGCTGAGGACAGAATTAGTGAGCTCGAAGATGAAGTCCAGAGACTCTCTAGAAAACAACAGAAAATGGAAAAGAGACTGACAATCCGGGAACAGATGGCAAGAGAAGATCGTGATGAATTCAAGAGGAGTAATATAAGAATTATTGGCATCCCAGAGGGGCAGGAAGAAAACCCTGATGAAGAAGATACTGTCAAAGACATCATTGCTACGATGTTTCCAGAGCTGAAGAAAACATGTGACCACATTCGGGAAGCCCAAAGAGTATCAGGTAGAAGAAATCCAAATAAAAATACCTCAAGACACATCCTGATCAAACTGACCAAATCTTAGATAGCAGCAAAATCCTGAAAGCAGCAAGATCAAAGAAAGAAATTGCCTATAAAGGAGCATCCTTAAGATTCACAGCCGACTTATCTGATGAAACACTCATGGCCCCAAAACAGTGGTGGGATATAGTGAAAAAACTCAATGAAATAAATGCCTCACCAAAAATACTGTACCCAGCTAGACTCTCATTCATAACAGAAGGAAAAACACACAATTTCACAGATAAACAACAGCTCAGAAACTTCATAGAGTCAAAACCATGGTTACAAGAACAACTGAATGGGCTGCTTTAAGACAAGACAGGACCCAAATGCACCAAACTTCAACAGAAAAGTGGGACAAAACCCAATAACAATAATCTCTCTCAACGTCAATGGGTTAAACGCACCAATTAAAAGACACAGAGACACAGAGTGGCAGGATGGATTATAAAATTGAACCCAACATTCTGCTGCCTGCAAGAAACACATCTCAACAGTCAGATCAAACACAGGCTCAAAGTCAAAGGCTGGAAAACAATCCTACAGGCGAACAACTCCCATAAAAAAAGCTGGCATAGCCATCTTACTATCAGACCACATTGATTTCAGACTGAAGAAGGTCACAAGAGACAGTGAAGGGCATTTCTTATTGATAAAGGGATCTGTACAACAGGAAGAACTAACAATACTAAATATATACGCACCTAATGAAGGACCAGCAAGGTATTTAAAACAACTACTCATAGACTTGAAGAAAGACATCGATAGCAACACAATACTAGTGGGAGACTTCAACACCACTTTATAACCTCTTGATAGATCAACCAGACTGAAGCTTAGCAAGGACATACTGCATCTGAGGGAAGAAATGGAAGAAAGAGATTCAGTAGATATATACAGAACACTTCATCCTCAAAAAACTGAATATACATTCTTCTCAAGTGTGCATGGAACATTCTCCAAGATAGACCACATGCTGAGCCACAAAACATACCTCCATAAAATTAAGAAGATAGAAATTGTATCAACAATCTTCTTAGACCACGATGCACTGAAATTAGAAATAAATCACACACACAAACAGAAAATGAAATCAAACACCTGGAAATTAAACAGCTCACTATTGGACAATGAGTGGCTTAGAAAGGAAATCAAGGAGGAAATCAAAAGATTCCTGGAAACGAACAACAATAAGGACACGAGTTACCAAAACCCATGGGACACAGCAAAAGCTGTGTTAAGAGTAAAGTTCAGAGCTCTACAAGCATTCCTCAGGAAGGAGGAGCGAGCCCACATAAGTAACCTAACCTCACAGCTTAAGAGCTTGGAGAATGACCAACAAAAGGAGCCCAATCCAAAGAGGAGGAAGGAAATAATAAAACTCAGAGAAGAAATTAATGAGATGGAAACAAAAAAAAATCTGAAAGATCAATGAAACCAAGAGCTGGTTCTTTGAGAAAATAAACTAGATTGATAAACCTCTAGCAAGACTCACAAAAAAACGGAGAGAGAAAACCCTAATAAACCGAATTAGAAATGAAAAGGGGGACATTACAACAGAAATTACAGAAATTCAAAGGATCCTCATAGATTACTTTGAGAATCCTTATGCCACGGAACATGAAAACCTTGAAGAAATGGATAAACTCCTGGACTCCAATAGCCTCCCATGGCTGAACCAAGAAGACCTGGAATACTTGAACAGACCTATGATCATCAAAGAATTTGAAATGGTAATAAAAAGTGTCCCCAAGCACAAAAGTCCTGGCCCTGATGGATTTACTAGTGAATACTTCCAAACGTTTAAAGAGGACTTAATCCCAATCCTCTGTAAGCTTTTCCAGGAAATCGAAGTATCAAAAACACTTCCAAACAGTTTCTATGAAGCAAATGTCACCCTGATACCAAAAACAGACAAAGATAAGACAAAGAAAGAGAATTACAGACTGATATCCCTGATGAACACAGACGCAAAGATCCTCAACAAAATATTAGCAAATAGACTCCAACAACTCATCAAAA